>NC_141230.1:2990000-3107500 GCF_054856515.1 Filicampus tigris
CATACATACATACATATATATATATATAAGGCGTGTAACGATACACTTGAGTGTATTAATACATTTCGGTATGGCATGTTTGGTTCAGTCCACTTGCGTTCGGTTCGGTCTACTTATTAGCGCGAGCTTACGCCCGGGTGCTATTGACTGTTGCACGTGGGAGAGGAGGGCAGCGGCACTAAAGAGGAGCCAGGACGCCAGAGGCCGTGATAAATCATAAATGCATTAATAAATGTCATTATAATGGCATATGCAAACAAGCCAAAGGTCGAAGGTCCCCCGTACACTGCGGTCTCCTGTTTGGGAACATTCTAGCTTTCCTGTTAAAATCGCCGATGAGGAAAGTTGCAGGTAACACGTCTAACATAATAATGAATATCCGACTTTGAATGTTTCTTAGACGAGGAGGCAAGCAGTATTTTTAGCCAAAAACAAAGTACAACAGCTCTGTTCTTCGTTCTCCGTTGCTTCTCTCGCTAGCCGTACGATGCATTCATGAACCTCGGAAACATCACAACTCAGGAAAACACAAATCCGACCACAACACAGATAACCCAATTCATTACAATATGCTGTTGAACATTCAAAGATTTCAATGCCTAAAAAGTGTAAATAATTTCATAAAGAATCTGAAGTTACTGTATTTCATTATAATATATGAGTTTTAATACAGTTAGTAATAATTGTTACTGTTATTTTATGTATTTTTTTTTCATCACAAAAAGTGTATATATACTGTAATGACAACTTGTCTTTAACTTGAATACTTAGATATGTCATAGTCATAGGCTGTTGCTGCTGAGTGTTTAAAGATTTCAGTGTCTTAAATTTACAATTTACAAAATTAAGAGATCTTTATCCTTAGTGTATTTTTTGTTATGGTGTAATTTCTTAGAATGTCACCCGAATGGTTCGCTTTGAGTTTTTTTCCCCCCAAAAAATTACCATTTACTTGTCATCTTTTCAAAATAAACATTTAAAAAAAAAAATCTGTTTTTTTTTTGTACCAAATAGATACCGAACCGAAGTCTCCAAGAAAGCAAACCGAACCGAAATGTGATTTAGCGTACCGATACACCCCTAATATATATATTAGGGATGTTCCGATCAGGTTTTATGACACCGATACATTTACCGATCATGCATGAGTGAGATCGGCCGATACCGATTCTGATCACATGGAATATCTGTATATTTTTCCATTTATTTATGGTGACTATACTGCACTGTGACAGTAACGCATCATGCATAACAAGCTGCAGGATGCGTGCCATACGCCGTCTGCTCGCCTTGACTTTATTCAATGCAGTGAGCCTCGCAAACTCACCATAGTCTCCCAATTGCTTGTTCTTCAAATGTCGGATTAAGTTGGTTGTGTTTAAACTTTTGGCCATGCTCCCCTCCGCAAGGTACCTTTTCATGGCATATACAGTATTACAAGACACAAACTCCACACAGCAGACAATGCTACGTTCACACCACCTGCGGTGGGAGCGATTCTGGTGGCGCGTTTCAATTGGAGTCAATGTAGCTCGCGCGGGAAGGGCGCGGTTGCTGCGGCGCGGCATGAATGATGCTTTTGGAGCGGTGGGACATTGTTGCGTATTAAACAAATCAACTTTTTTGCCATTTCATCTTGGCAGCCAATCAGCATCGGGCATCTACGTCACACACAGCCAAACAGCGTCCTTTTTTTTTAACAGTTTTTACAGAGGCTCTGTTTGGCCGTGTGTGAGACGTAATCACGTCGTATGCCCGATGCTACGAGGCGGAATGGCAAAAAAGATTGACTTGTTGCGGGAACTCCAATTTAAATGTGCCGCCAGAAATGCTCCCACCGCAGTTTGTGTGAACGTAGCAGCCTCGCCTCCGCAGTGAGCAGAGGGGGAGGGACACAACACGTCTGTAGGCTGCGAAGAATGAGCTGCTGGTGATCGGATGTTTTGATCGGCAATAAAAGACTTTGAGCGAATATTCCGATCGCGTAATTTTTCACAAAAATCAACTGATCATGATCGGTGCCCGATCGGAGCATCCCTTATATATATATATATATATATATATATATATATATATACACACACACACACACACATCCTTGTGAGGACAAGCAGTATAGATAATGGATGGATGGATAATAGATATTTGTCTATAAAATATGTTAAACCTAACCTTAACATGTAGAGGTACCTCTACTAAATGATGTTTACCTTGTAATTGCTGTCCTTATCGCTTTTTGCCCTCTTTGGTTTATGTTCTCTCTCAGAAGTGTTTTTTTGCCTGGCGTTTTGTAAAGAACTGATTTAATAACGTGGCGACTGTCGATACATTACAGTCATATTCTATGGCGAAATAAACCAAACGCATCCTTTTTTCATACTTTTCCATTATCTCTTGCTTTGTTTGTATGGACAAAAAAAAATATTTCTCATTTTTTTCTTTTCCTTGTTTCTAATTCACGTAAAACTATCAGAGCACCTCATGGCCTGAGGGGCGAAGGACGATGCAGCACAGACATATTTATCACATATATATCTATCTACCTGTCTATCTACACACATAGACACATACGGTCGAGGTCCCTCTTAGCCAATGGGATGGATGCCAGGAAGATACGAGGTAATAGCCAATGGCAGAGCAGCTATGAGTATGTTGCGTTCAGGAAACTCCGGAGCTGCGAGTAGCAGCCCATACTGTATTTTTACCTTTCGTATCTTGAAATTTCTTTCGTAACAAGAGGCAATATTTTCCTGTTGAGGCGTTTCGTAACTTGAAAATTTCGTATGAAGATATGTTCGTAAGTAGAGGTACCACTGTACTGGTAGTAAATATTCGTAGACTAACTTAAGATGTTAGATCATTGTATCAGATTTTAAAAGCAGGACAAGTGACTGATAATTCCTAATTTACAGTGGATTATTGATTAAAAGTTGTTTATAACACATGGGCCTCTGTACATTTTGACATGTCCTGTGGCTAAGCCAATCACAAGGGCATTACGGCAATGTCTAGATGACTAACACGGAAGTGCATAATCTATGCCAATCACGAACATTGCTCTCCGCCAAAGCCGCCCCTATGAGCAGACGCTGCGTTTTCCAGCATTCGTGCTGTCCACTCATCACCTCACCTATCCGCTCCAGTTGCTCGGGGCTCAGGTAACGACCAATCAAGGCTCAGCTTGCAAACGTCACATGATCAAACTCGGAAAAGAGGTGAGACAAACTTTGAGCATTTAAGACCATTACATCTCTACTGATTATAATAAGATATTTTTTTAGGTAAAGCAAGGGTTTGCCTGATGAAAATAGAATTTCAGCCTGCAGTTGAATTCTTTGGAAAATGTTTGGCTCATGGCCAAACACCCTCATTCAGCATATTTCAGTATTTATCACCACATTAACAGTGTGTCACTCATATAAAGGTTAGTATGGGAAAAAAAAAGCATGCATTCTTCTAAACAATTTAAGTGGTAGATATTCATTTTATAAGTTAATTGTTTTTCATTTCATTTTTAGAGATAAAGTACTTTTTGTAGTAGGATAAGTGAATTTCTTCTGCCCTCAGTTAGTGTAAAGACATAACCTAAACAGCGAGCTAAACATCGAAAGAGTTCCAAGAAAAGGACACGTGGTTGTTGTAGCCTTTGTCTTCCTTTTCTTTCCTTCCTTTCTTTCTTTTCTTTGTTGTGAAACTATAATATACAGGCAAAATAACATACTTAAGTGCTCATACATACACAAACATTACAAATATCAACATCACTCAGCACCTGCATAGCACACCTTTGCTAACATTAGCGTGAGCATAATTTAGCAGCAAACGAATAACAGCAACAGCCAACTTCTAGAAAAGTAGTTTTTATATATTTAACGGATACACCATTGAGAAACCATAAATGACCAAAACCACAATGCATCTCTGCGTTATGACTGGCATGACTTACAAATTATGCTCTGACAAGGCTCTCAAATGAAAACAATGCAGAAAGAGGTCAATCGTCGTGTTCTCTACCTCTCGTGCTGTGGCTATATGAGTGTCTGCTGCTTACAGTGCTTAGCCACAAGGTGGTATTGTTAGAAACAAACAGAAACAGGTACTATAATGGCAAAAGTGATTTCTACTGGCAAAATAAGAACATTACCTTTTTCCAGAGCAGATGACAGTACTTACTGACAGTAACTTATTTTACGCATAAATGAGGGGCAGAACAGAAGGTAACATTTTTTAATCACTCCTACTGAGCAAAATTTTATGACTTATGACTTGCTCTGAGAACGGGAACACCCCCCCACCCCAAGGGCGACGTCACTCCGACAGGAAGACGCCTGTTCTCTATGGCGTTAGATTGATTACGTCAGCGTAATGTCAAATACCACATACAAAAATGTGTTTCGCGTGTATGTAATGTGAAATACCGCGTACAAATGCATGTTTTGAGTGTTCAAGAATGTGCTTCACGTGTACAAAACAATCCACCTGCACACACACGATTGTTTTTTCTTCTCTCTACTACGCGTACAATACGCTGATTCATGCTTGCGATGCATGCGTTATAATTGTGCCACAATTCTTAACCAATCAGGACTCAAATAGTAGGGCTAATTCTAATTGGCTGTTTGCTATCCAACCGTAACTAAGAAGTGTGGAGAAACTGGAGGAAAAAAAACAACTGCCGGTTTCTAAAGGGACAATAACATTAAACCAAACAAAGATACTTTGAAAAAATATATTTTTGAATTATTAACCACAACAATACGCCATACATACACTTCCATCGACTGTTTGTGTTTGAGGCTTCCGGATGTTGCACTTACTGCTTTAAGATGCAATTGGATAGAAAACAGCCAATCAGAATTGGCCCTATTGACCAACTCCTGATTGGTTAACAATTTTGGCACAATTATAACGCCTGTATTGCAAGCGTGAATCAGCGTATTGTACGTGTAGCGGAGAGCAGAAGCAAGCGTAAAAAACAATCTTGTGCGTGCATGTGGACGTTTTTGTCCACAGGAAACACATTCTTAAACGCACAAAACATGCTTTTGTACGCGGTATTTCACATTACATACATGCGAAACACAGTTTGTACACGGTATTTGACATTACGCTGACGTAATTGTGGCAACAATCTAACGCCATAATTCTCCAGTATTACATTTCCAAAACGTCTCAGTTTTTATATACAGTTCACGTGTTGAGAGTCAGTAACAGAGTGCACTTGTATAGTGCTTTATCTTCACCATATGATGCCCGAAGTGTTTCAGAAAAACAACTTTGAGAAACGTTTAGTGTGTATGTACAGGTGGCAGTGTGTAAGGCATATGTAGTAATTTGGACCCAGGCTTAATTATGCACACCCATGTCCTCCAATGATTTAATTTGGAATGTTGTTTACAGTCAACTAAGTGTTAATTGGATACAATTGCATTACTGAGCAAGAGAATGTCTTTTTTAAAATGTCAGATTTAAATAATGAATAGGGCATTGTGCAGTTACAATCCAGTTACTTTACAGTTACTTTATGGCAGCTGATACACAAGGCTATTTTATGACAAGGTTTCACATTGTTTTCCCAATGGCACGTTGGATGTTTTCAATGAAGACACAGTATTTTCTGGAACAATTTACTTTTGAAGATTGTGGGAACAATACAAACACACACTATAGTGACACTGTGTGAATAGAGTAATACAACTAGCCATGAAAAAGGGACTACAAAATAAAAACAAAAAATAAACATTTTACCATTTCAGGCAGACATCTTCAATCACATAGGAGACGGTCAGCTGTAATGTCGAAAATAGATCATTACATAGTAGGGAAAAAAGGGGCGGCGGCACGGTGGACGACTGGTTAGCACTTCCGCCTCACAGTTCAGAGGTCGTGGGTTCGATCCCGGCTCTGGCCTCCCTGTGTGGAGTTTGCATGTTCTCCCCGTGCCTGCGTGGGTTTTATCCGGGTACTCCGGTTTCCTCCCATTCCAAAAACATGCGTGGTAAGTTGATTGGACACTCTAAATTGCCCCTAGGTGTGATTGTGAGTGCGGATGTTTGTTTGTCTCTGTGTGCCCTGCGATTGGCTGGCAACCAATTCGGGGTGTCCCCCGCCTACTGCCGGAAGACTGCTGGGATAGGCTCCGGCACACCCGCGACCTTTGTGAGGAGAAGCGGTATGGATAATGGATGGATGGAAAAATGGGCTTCAGACTATGCTAAGTGCGACTATTTTTTTAAGTTTACTGTCTATCGTTTATTGCCTACAAAATGGGTGTCTGTCATAGGTGGATAGGCAGACCGGTCCGTGACATAGGCAGTATGCCCAGCTCTGATTTCTAGTGTGGCCTGGAGGTCTTGAGGTGTAAAAGGGTGGGCTGCGCCTTCTGCTGGGTGAGTGTGCCAAGTGCTGAGGTGTGTAACCAGCTGTGCTTTCCTTGAAAACAATTTACTACATCCACAGCAGTAGTAGTGGCAGTGCTTTTTGCACCCATGTTGGCAAGCATACATCACAAATCCTGAAAGTAATAAATAAATAAATAAATAAATAAATACAGGCTTTAAGAAACTGTCCCAACACACATCATGACTGACAAATGTTATTGGCCTCTTCTTTTTCATATCATCATCACAAATGTTCTAAATATACACCAACATTTTTCCATGCAACTGTAAATGTGTCGCTACTTTTGAATAATCACCTTCATAACTCATAAGTAAGACAAATGGGGCACTGGAGCAACTGGCATCCCTTTTTTGCACATCATGTGGCCTTTGGCTCGTGGCCACTTGGAAAAATTGACAAATGTAACTGTAGAATGGAGACAAGTACAACATTAACCATCTACTCACTTTTCCTCACCCTCCTTACCCAAACGTTGATGCTATCTCATGCTTTTCAAAATGCATCGAACACGTTAACCGGGGATGGCCGAGCCTAGTACAGGTAGCATATTCTTAATCTATCCATATGTATGAAATATGTCATTAAATATACCCAATATGGTGGCATCACAAGGGGACGTGCAGTAGAAGGACGGTACATTCCATTTCAGAGGCCAGTGCCACACCCTAAAATGACAGTACAGGCACTACGTTTCCCAGCATGCCTCACAACCCCAACAGGTGTGGTTAACTTAAGCCACTTGATTAAAGCTGGTGTGGCTGGATGGTAGGAGGAAGAAATAAAAGCCAAGGAGCAGAGACAATGGGGGAAGAAGAACAGAAAAAGAATTGGACAGACGCACAAGGGAGCAATTCACTCCACAAGGAGGAAAGTTATCTTTGGAGCTTTGAGAACAGACTTTAGTTGGAACCTTTTGTTATTTTTGCAAACCTTGGTTGACACCTTGCCAAAATTACTTTTTCCGCAAACTAATTGACACATGACAAAGATAATAAACTTTGATTTTGTTTAAAGTCTGGCCTAAGAAGTCTCCTCTTGCCCCGGTGGACCTTTCGTGGTATCACAATATATATCCCATTATTTGTCGATACTTACATTGTGATAAATGTTTCAGCCGTATCGCCCAGTCCTATTTTCTAACTTGGTGTATATTAAAGGGATGGTTGGGCCGGGATGGCCATGTTTTCACTAACAAGTTCATTTGATATATTTTTTGATCAGGAAAATGAAGAGTTGTCATTTTCTATTTTATCAATAAATTTGGGAGAAATTAGGAAATAAGTGACTCCATGAATAACGCCCCTTGTCAATGAGGAGAATGGCCGCGCCCCCTACCATTCTATCCTTGTTCGGTCGGAGTCACTGGAGGAACCGATTACAAACTCTCCATTGGAAAACAGTGCACTTTCATTGCTTATAACGTCCAAAAACTGTGATCAACTGTCACCAAAATGTATGTGGACATCCTTACTAATGACCACATCAACATATCAAAAGGATTAACCTCACCGTGGCTGATTTATATGAGAATGAGGAAATGTGGAAGTGAGCATGAGCTACAAAGATTTATGCTCACTGCTTCTTTACTTAAAAAATTTTTTTTAAAAAACTGCTTCTTTGCTGATCACGGTTAGGACGAGCGAGGCATTTCAATCAATCAATGAATCAATCAATCAATCAATCACATTTTATTTATATAGCATTTTTCATACATAAAAATGCAACTCAAAGTGCATTTAACACCAGTCAGGATATATACAGAGACTGAAGTGGGAATGAGGAGACGTGCACATTCATTTGGATGAGGAAAGACCCCAGTTTTTCGACCTACAACACGCCAATGGAACGTAACAGCCGAAATGGTGCATTCCAATGCGGCCACACTCGGCTGTGTAGTCGGATGCGCACATTCAAGACAGCCCCGGTGTCGATGAGGTCTTACTTCACTCTGACGCCGCTTCACTCTCACGACTGCAAGCGGTGTCGGACAACGCACGCGACTGCTTGGGAGGCAACCCCGCGACATGAAGACGCAGGCTCATGATCACCTCCACACTCTGCGCGGACAGTCAGGAGCTAATGTTGTTGTGCTAACGCCTTTTGTTTCAACGGCCTGAAGCTAGTTGTTGCTATTAGCTGTACTGTTATCCTACTGTTAGCTGGGGAGGGGAGCGTAGGGGGGAGGAGGGTGTAGTTGAAGGTCCATGCTTGCCTGATTGCTGATTGCCTGATTATTGTAAATAATAAAACAGTAGTATCACAAGGATATTTAACAATGATATTAGGTGATAATTTTTATGAATAAGGGTGGGGGGTCGCGGCCGGAAGGGTACCCAGGTCAAGGGTGGAGGGTCGCGGCCAGACCGGCAAAAAAGGGTCAAGTGCCCAGCTCTGTCAGCTATGTAAAAAAGCAAAGAAGCAACTAAAGTTGTATTTTACTCATTCAACATTTGTCACCACCTTTCTCCTCATGGACTAACCATTTCGTGCTACTTTTTTTTTTCCTACTGGATAGTCTCCTTCCCGTCTGCTCTGGTGAACTCTTTATTCTGTACAGTTTCAATTCCGTGCTTAAAGGTAAAATTGACTCCCATCTTGTTGGCGGTCTATGTATTTTTGAGTAACCTAATATCACTAGGCAGCTGCAACTATCTGAATAAATGTTAAACACTGTGAGGAGAAAAGACTTGGCCTACAAGTTTGTTTTGGCTTCATGCCATTCAGACTAAAAGTGTGTTCTTTCACCGCTTTTATTTGTTTTATATACAAAATGAGTGCTAGAGTCATCAAAGGGGAAGATTTATCATCAAATTTACAGACGATTCTGTAATTGTGTCACTCTTAAACGATGACCTTGATCATGGTGCTGTTCTGAACACTTTTAGCAATTGGTGCGATCATTCCTTTTTAGAAGTCAATGTTTCTAAAACAAAGGAGATGGTCATTGATTTTAGACGGAAGTCTTCCCCTGTCCATCCTGTCCTTATTCATGGACAGCCTGTCCAGGTAGTGGAAAAATACAAATATTTAGGGATAACTCTTGATACCAAGCTAAATTTCGATTCGCATATCGATTCGGTTTGTGCTAAAGCCCATCAGCGAATACACTTTCATAGTAAGCTGAGAGGTTTTAATGTTGATTCATGAAAATGTTTTATTCTTGTTTTATTGAGTCAGTTTTAACATTTACTTTTATATGCTGGTTTGGATCCCCGACAACAAAAAGTGCTTGCAACATATCGTTAAGGTGTGCAGCAAGATCGCAGGCCTGAATCTCCAAGAAGTTTCCTCGCTCTACCGAGCAAGAGTAGCAGTAAAGACCCATTCCATCATCACAGACGGCCGTCATCCTCTGTCTGCTGAATATAAACTGTTGCCATCAGAGCGCAGATACCATATGCCCAAGTGTAGGACAAACAGGTTTAAGAACTCATTCGTACCGGTTTCCATTGCTCTTTTAAATAACATGGCATACATTGTATTCCTTGTATACGGTTGTCGGTGAGTGGATTGTTGATGTGTCCATGAGTTGACTGCTGGCTGCAAAGCAAATTGCCCCTCAGGGAAATCAAAGTTTGAAGGATAGCTTCATATTTTTGTTGGTCCAAAGGATATCATTTGCTGTATGCATGCTCTATCCAAAGCAAATTGGGAATTTGAATTAGGTTGTCTTAGTGTTGCTTGGTAGTAGTAAGAAGACTTGGATGGTTGCCTTAAAATGTAACTGTGCCCAAATAGTCTCCAGACACCTCATCATATTTTTTGACAGACATACTAATAAGGGGGCATTAAAAACACCATAATTCTGAGCCAGAGTCATATAAGGAGACACATGCCACTGTAATAGTCTAAGAGGACCAAACATCCTCTTTTGCCCACTTTATTACACTCTGTCCAGGTGCCGGGGGTATATAAATTCATGAAACTGTCCGGGTTTGTTTTTAATGGGACCAATTAGCATGTGTTTCATTTCACTGAAATTTTGCGTAACAAATGAGAGGCGGCATGCTTTTTTTTTCTCAAGAGTGGTTACCGGCATGTGTTACGTATGGACACTGTCGGGGTGAGGACCGGGAAGAAAAGACAAATAGCGGCAGTGAGGAAGAATGCGTGTGGAGCACGGACTTATAATACTGTATTAGAGCACGTGGTGTGGCGCAGGTGCGCTCAATTACAAGCGTGTCAAGTGCCATAGAAAAGAGTTTGCTGCTGAAATGTGATGGAATGAGGCCCCAGTTGAATTAGCAAGCAATACGATTTGGTGAGTTTAAGGTTATTTTACAGTAACTTTCTTGTATGCTACATGTGTGAGTGTTAGCTAAATGTTACCATCATAGTTCGGTGGAAATGATGTGTACTACGCGCACAATTTCCTCCCAAAATCCGACTTATACTTATACATATTTTTTTCTTCTTTATTATGCATTTTGTGGATGGTGCGATTTGTACTCCGGAGCGACTTATAGTCCAGAAAATACGGTAGTTGTTTTGTGTGTGTGTGTGTTTTTCATGTAGCTGACCTCCAAAATAGGAGCGGTATGGGAGTGGGAGCCTTTGTAGCAGTTGTTAGAACCCCAACTTTAAGTCAAGGCAATAGATTACATTAAAAGCTTTGAAATGTCAACATTCCAAAAGGAAGAGTAAATAAAAGTGTAAAACTGTTATTTGCAAAATGTTTGAAGGTATAAAGTCACGTTGTTTTTGCCTGATACAAATTTGCAAATTTGCATGTTGCATTATAAAAGGGAACACTTTTTCACCTGGAGCCTGAGCTGCTATAATCAAGGATATTAAAAAAAAAATACAAACATGCTTAGTAAAGGATTTCAATAAAAGAGATAAAAAAAAAAATCACTTGAACTACACAGAGCAACCATAAGTGGTGGAGTTAACAAAAGACTCCAAACTTCTAATTGCTAGGCTGTTGATGATACATTATGTTTCAAATAAAATATATCCAAGTAGGTCGATACATGTTGAGTAGATTTACTAATCTGCTTTCCACAAATGTTGTTTGATAATCCTCTTCTAAAGTCACGATTAACGCTAAAATTTTCATTTGCATTGTGCGAATGTATTTGTTTTAAAGTTTCTTTTCTTTTCAATAAGATGCTATTTTGTATTTGGTATAAGCATGAAGCATCAACTCCAGCTATTTTTTTTCATCTTGGTTGGTGTCATGCATGACTTAGCCTTTTCCAATCATTACCAAAAAATAAATAAAAATGTAACCTAAACACACTGAATGAAGCTAAATAGATAGAACTTAATCATGTAAGATACAATAGTTAGATAGTCCCAAAGTTATCAATGGTTTCGATTGTAACAACATCTTTCAATTAAGTAAAAAATAAAGGTTTTTACTTCATTTTGAAATTATGTTTTCAATTATATAATCACAGATTAATGTTTTTAATGTAATGTTAAATATTTATTTGATCAATAATGGTGAAGAAACAATATCCTCAATCTATTTTTGAAGCCTAATAAAGCAATAAAAAAATATCAGCAAAGAAGTAACTAGATGTAATTTTGCGTGATGCTAAGGATCTATTTGTACTAACGGATGACGTCATTTTAATATCTTTGCCAAGCAGCTAAGAGAAAAGTACAATGAAAAGTTAATTAATTCTCTAACATTGGAGATTTTAATCACTGACTTGAAAGGTAACGTGAATGGAGAGAAATGTTAAGTAGTGATTTTCTGTCCTCTCCTTCCTAAATATAATGAGAGGAATGCACGTATTTAATTTAGTGGATAGGTCTGTTGAATAAGGTTCAAAGGAAATGCAGACACAATTTAAATTAGATGTGGGACCCTGTATTTCTCAACTACTTTTATCAGTAATTGCATAGCCCGCTTCTCAATCACACTTCCATCTTGCTTAATCATGGAAAAATAGACACAAAAAAAGGTGCCCTTTTCCTTCAAAGAAATTCATTTATAAACAAGGAAGACATCTTGTAGGATATTTTTTTCATCACAGTTAACAGAGAACACCAATCATTTCAATACCAGTTTTCCACGTTTACTCCAAGGACAATCAGTTTAGTCAAGGGGTACTTCTTGTAAGGTTTTTAACGGCTGGTTGTAGCTGGTTGTTATTTACCCCCGGAGCAATTTCCTACTCATCTCATCACATTTTTTATAGAGCACCTAATGTATGGAAAAAAGAAATGTTTTATTTTGGGCTTTATAATATAAGCAAATTATGTTCAATTTGTAATGTACATCGCTCACAGCTCCCTATTTGGATGTTGACAAATTCTAACAATATGTGTGGAGCTATTTTAGCTTCAAACAGCCAAGATTTGAAGATTAAAATGTTAAGGAGTTGTGGCAAGTTGCAACATAAACCTTGTGAAACACCTCAGGTTACACCCAACAGAATATGAGGCATTTATGATTATGCTCCTTTGGTGCTGCAGGCAGCCACTCAGGTGCAGAGGGAGAAAATAGAAGAGGCAAGCATTCGTCACATTTAACAGCCAGAGTGGATATGTGTTGCAGATATCTTTAATTCAATTTTGCCTCGTCAAAAAGAACATTTCACAGATTGTTTCTTCCCATCCAAAACTGGCATTTCAGATATCTGCAACGTCCTTTCACCTAGGACAAATTATGTCAAATTTTGCCATTCATGTGTACCGTATTTTCCGGGCTATAAGTCGCACTTGAGTATAAGTCGCATTTTGGGAGGAAATTGTGCGCTTAGCGCACACCATTTCCACCGAGCTACGATGCTACATGTAGCATACAAGAAAGTTACAGTGAGATAACTTCAAACTCACCAAAACGGTTGTAGATCGATTAAATAAGTCTTTTATTTATCCCCGACCATGTAGAATGTTTCCAAGTCTCCAAAAGTATTAATGTATTCGGTCGTAATCATATCTTCGTCTCTCTACTGAGTATGCTCTTCCTTGTGTAGCTGCATGATGCAATACCCCAGCCAGAGACAGGCAACTGCCTGTTTGTGGTTCATTCTTGTTCAACCATCGCCCGTAAGTAACTTAGACAATTGTGTGTAATGAGCATGCAACATTTATGTAGGAGCTGAATTGTGGCTGATTGTACTGTGTTGTTGACTGAACATACTAATCGCTATCACTAGTGCTAATCGCGGTTGCTAATCGTTAGCATGTCTGCCCGTTTGTGGTTCATTCTTGTTCAACCATCGCCTGAAACTAACTTAGACAATTGTGTGAAATGACATTTATATACGAGCAAAATTGTGGATGAGAGTAGGTTGTTGACTGAACATACTAATCGCTAATGCTAATTGTAGCCCCCGACTACTCAAAGGTAGTGTTATTTTGATATCAAGTAAATTGAACCAGATTCTAGATTCTCGAAGGCTACAATAGTGGTAAGGGCAGGTGTGCAAATGAAATAGCTGAAGACAGGAATGAGCAATAAGAATAAATGTATTAAATGTAAACATCAAAAACTATTTACAACTTAACAGGTACCATAGTTCACAATTGAAAAAATAATACTCGAGTCCTACTGAGCTCAGTAATATGCAGTCTTTAAGTCAGTCAGTCAGTGTCCTTTTTTATTGTCTTATGTAGTCTTTGAAGAAGTGGTGTAATTGTGGTAGTTGGGTTTGTTACCACGTGATGTTTCTCAAAGGGTAGAGAAGAAGGTGTCCTTATCTCAGTTGTGGTTCTGGACACAGGCTCGCCATCTCCATCGAATGAGAATTAATCCTCTCGAATCTTCTTGTACAATGTCTGTACCAAGGTAAGAAAAACCTAGCATGCATAACAATAATTGTATTATTGTATGTAGCTAATAAAAATTTCTCAAACACTGCATCCAATCACATTCTCAGACAGTTATTCATATACATACATGCATGTTTTCCAAAATATCATATATATCATATAATGTGTCATATAATCATTGTTACAAACGCACCAATGCAATAACAATAACATATTTCTCTATTTATCTTCAATTCCTTATTAACCCTATGTTTTATGATTAACATGTATCAATCATTTGAATCAAGATATAATTGCATTACCAACGGGTAGTTGAGTAATTCAATATTCCACTTTGAACTCACATAACATCAAAATGAGCATTTAATATCCAAATGTCATGTAATTCACCAAAAACATATTTACACATTCATTTGTCAACCTAAACCTAGCTTTAGAAATACCTTTAAACATGTACAATCAAGTTTCTTACAGCAAATAAGCAATATATTACTACTCGCGATTAGCATTAGCTTAACGTTAGCTTCGCGTTAGCCTAGCATTATCATTCTTACGTCGTAGCACATGGCGACTCACCAAGAACGTCGTTCTAGTATGAACACGGTCGGACTGTCATGGACCCTCAGTCCCCGCTGGGATTCACACTTTTAAAATAAAAAATTTCCCAATCAGCATTTGAATATGGGTCACATTTACTTCGACTCCAATATGTTTCTCACTCACCCAGACGGTATATTAGCATCAGCACTCAAAAGAAATTGCCACGCAACATTTCAGTTGGGCATCCAAGCGGAAAAGAAAGAAAAAGCCAAGGTGAACTCGAGATGGCAAGTAGGCAGGACAACTTGACTTTGTCCAATTAGAAAGTCATTATCACCTAAGTGACATTCCACAAGGAAAATGAAGTAAGACAGAAAATGCACACTTCCTCTTACCAAAATAATTGTTTTTCAAAGTAAAATGGCTAGTTTGTTTGTGTTTAGCTGTTTGGATAAGCTGGCTTCCTCGACTAGCAAGACCTGTTAGTTTAACAAAACATTAGACTTTAACCGTTTAAATTATTCATGCATTCTAATAGCTTTTAGTATGTATCTTACGTTCCTTTATGTTGGTTACAATAACATGTGAAATGACAAAGAAGTAATTGTCATGGCTTGTTAGTGCTGACTTGTATTTATGATGTTTTGTCTTCCTCTGCAGGCGCTTTAGCGCTAAAAAAGGGCACTTTTGCGCATGTGGAATACCTTATTGACAATTCCGAATATCCGGGCATTTCACAATGCAACGCACCTTTAGTCGGTGAAACCAATCCACCGTATTCTATAGCATTTGCCTGTGACTAGCAATAAATCTTGCAGAAAATTATGCGGATTGCTTTAGCTTAAAACTTCTTTAAGCCCGAGATTTAAGAAAGATATTGATGTGAACTGTAGCTTTTGTGATGAGTGCCCTGAAACTGGTATTTATTTTGGTACTGTCTGTCTATTAGATTATTATGGCAGGAATTGTGTGATTTTATTTAGGATAATATTGAAAGGTTCGTCATAATCGCTTGGAAAAATGTATTTAAAAAAAAAATAATTAAGGTAGCGTGGGGAAAAAAGGAATGCACATTATCTGATAAATCTTTTGGTACTGTCAAAATTCACGTTTTTATCTGATAAATCTTTTGGTACTGTTGTAAATTCCATGGAAGAAAGCCATACTTTACCGCCTTTTATAACAAATTTAGACAGTGCATTCGTCTTATTAAGTCACACGTGTCCAAAGTCCGGCCACAGCCTCTGTCATAAAATTAATAACATCTGGTCTGTAGCCTCGTTGACAAGCGTATAAAATACATTCTAAATGCAATTTCACATTTACACACACAAAGGCAGCAGCACTCTGAAACTCCATAACCCTGTGTGACCCATTCCGGACAGTTTCTAAAATGGCGACAATGAATAAAAAAAGGAAAGCTGACAGCGAGGGCCAACAATTTAAGGGTAAGTGGAAATGTTTTCACTGAAATACGCAACAATTGTGTCTGCCTCATTTGCAAGGAGACTGTTACTTATTTCCCTCTTTTTAAATCTAAAGGTTCATCCATCCATCCATTATCTGTACCGCTTCTCCTCACGAGGGTCGCGGGGCGTGCTGGAGCCTATCCCAGCTGTCTTTGGGCAGTAGGCGGGGGACACCCTGAACTGGTTGCCAGCCAATCGCAGGGCACACAGAGACAAACATCCGCACTCACAATCACACCTAGGGGCAATTTAGAGTATCCAATCAACTTACCATGCATGTTTTTTGGAATGTGGGAGGAAACCGGAGTGCCCGGAGAAAACCCACGCAGGCACGGGGAGAACATGCAAACTCCACACAGGGAGGCCGGAGCCGGGATCGAACCCACGACCTCTGAACTGTGAGGCGGACGTGCTAACCAGTCGACCACCGTGCCGCCTCTAAAGGTTCAGTGAACATTTATTTGCAACAACATGCCATACAAATTAACCTTGGCCTCTACTGGTGAATATGATATACAGTGCATATATATTTTTAAAATATTTTAATGTTATTGAATTGAAAAGTTACGAGAACATTTAATTGCCAGTTATTCATGTTTGAAATGTAGTTTGCACTGGTGAATACTGTTACTTATTTCTCAGTTTTTAAATCTAAAAGTTCAGTGAACATTTAATTGCCAGTCATATGTCTTGTTTCAGATGGAACAAAATACATTTGAGAAACTTGAAATAAAAAAAAAATGGTCAAAAACGAAAGGCAGACTGGTTTGCTAAAATGCGCTTGATTTATTGATAATGGTAAATGTGCTAGGTCCACTGATAGTGTAGTGGTACACACGCCCGAGTTGTGTGCGGGCAGCGTGGGATCGATTCCCGCTCAGTGAATCTGTGTGCCCTGGGACTCACTGGCGACCAGTTCGGGGTGTAGTCTGCCTTCGCCTGTTGACGGCTGGGATAGGCTCCAGCAACTCCCCGCAACCCTGTATAGGATAAGCGGTTTGGAAGATGATGATGATGATGGTAAATGGGCTGTCACTTGCGCTTCTCTACCTTTTTCTACTCAAAGTGCTTCACACTGTACCTCATCTACCTACTGATTACGCAGGATCAGGAGCAACTGAGGGTTCAGTATCTTGCTCAAGGATACTTCGACATGGTCACAATGGCCGGGGATCGAACTCACAACCTCTGGGTTGGGAGAGGACCACTCTCCCACTGAGCCATGCCGCCCTCAAAAAGCTTCAGAGCTCGCATTATCCTTGGGTACAAAGTCAAGATATAACACCATACTTTGTACTTTCCGGGTAGTAGACTTGTATTGATTTTTTTCCAGGCCTTCTAAAAGCTGCTGCAGGATGGTTTTGGCCCTTTCATTGTCTGACAGGCTAGATATGTATGCCCTTCCCAGACTACGGATAGGCTGGTCCACAATGCAAGGAATGTCCTCTCCTCCAATGGTGAAGATGACTGCCATTCCATTGTGCTTTATGCAGGGAGAGGATTTTGGACTTTTGTGGCTTGAATTTTATTCTTGCCCATCTGATTAGCTCATTCATCCTCTTGAAGAGCCTTGATCCACATGGTGCAGTTCGTAGGAGGCAAATTACATCATTCATGTAGCTCCTGAGTCGGGGAAGCCCTCGAACTGCCCGCAGATGAACACCACCCTTCACTTGTCTTACTCCAATCAGGATCACTTAAAAAGCTGCCACAAAGAGGATAGGTGAGATGGAGCACCCTATTGCAATCCCCACTTCCAGTTTCCACCAGCCAGTGCAGACTTCTTGCAGCATGAAACTTATTTGCAGGTCTTTGAATTAGTTCATGGCCAAGGTATTGATGTTAGCAGGGATGAAGAAGAAGTCAAGTGCGAAAGAGATAAGTTGGTGAGGGACAGACCCAGACCCGTAAGTGTTAGCTAGATCAAGCCTTTCCACATGCAGATCTTTCTTCTCCCTATTTGTATTTTGGATCTGCTCCCAAATCATTGATGCTGAGTCTACACTGCCTCTATACAGCCTGGTTACCCTGCATGGATTCCATCTTTTTGCCAGCTGGTGTCGTTGAAAGTATTATCCATCAGGTAGGAAGTCACCCTCCTTGCCAAAACAGAAAAGAAAATCTTCCCTTCTACTTTTAGCAGAGCTATGTTTCTACATTGGTCAATGGACTTTACATTGTGCTGCTTCAGGATAAAGACTGCCACTGCCCTCTGCCATTCAGATGGGATTATCTGTTTGGTCCAGACTATCTTCATGAGGGCCCACAAAAGCTTCAGTACTCCTGGGCAGTTCTTGTACAATTTGAATGGTATACCATTTGGGCCAGGTACTGAAGCTGATCGAATCACCACTTTCTTGATCTCACTGAGTTTTGGAGGTGAACTATTGAACAGTTCTAATTGGTCTGGGGGTCTGGGCACTATCCTAGTAAACCAGCCTCTGGCAGGCTCTCTGTACTGGGTAACGTATATACTCCTCGAATTCGGCTTTGGAGGAGGCCTTAAGGGTTCTGAGATATACAAACACACACACACATACATACATTTTGTTTTTAACCCGGCTGTGCAACGACCAGCTGCCAGCAGTTAGTGTTTCATTGACGGTAGGAAGTAACAAGCGGAAATGGCGTAAATTTGCGTCACAAAGTTGTTTGTGTGTCGTCGTTTAAATCAGGGTATTCAAATGCAGGATTAACTCTGTCCGCTCATACATGTAAATAGGTTATTCAGAATGTTTTAGAATCCGGTATTTTGATCTTAACGCTAATATTGACTACATTTACATGCAGCCAATAAACCTTTTAAAACCTGAATATTGTCAGTATTTGGGTTTTTAAAAGCCACATTAACACACACAATAGTCCCAGTATGCCCTTATTTGGGGTTTTTTAAATTCCGGTGTATCATGACTCATTTTTATAACCCGAATATGTGCGCATGTATTCATCAATCGGAATATCCCATTTGCATGGGACACTCTGCGCATGCTCAACCGCAAGTAATCTTGGTCTTTATAATACAGGAAGTGCTTGCATGGAATCTTTGTAGAACAGAAAGTGTGTGCAGCATCCTCGGTGTAGCGAGTCTAACTTGAATACAATTATTCCTTTTCTGCGTTTTCTCAGTATTTTTTGTCTCTATGGCAAAAATGATAGTGTATATAAATCTGTATAAATCTGTATGTCTGGCACGCAACTCGCTGGAAATACACAAGCCAAGAGGTAAACAATCGTGGCGAAACTCAGGCGGCACACTTTTGGAACGTGGAGGAAACCAACTGCTTTATTTCTGTGGTGAGTGACCTGAATATGTTTTATTGACGAAGTAACAAGCGGAAATGACGTATATTTGCATCACAACGTCCGTGCGTCGCCGTCTCAATCGATGTAGTCACATGTGGGCGTACCTCTGTCCACTCACGCATGTAAACAGGTTCTTGCAAATGTTTCAGAAATGTGAATTTTGACCTTAACCTGAATATTGACTGCATGTAAACATAGTGTCTGACATCAATACATACGGAATGCCCATGTCTGTTAATTCGTTCAAAAAAGAATCAGTGCCAGCAGTGTTTTTTCTTCACCTGTGAGGAACATTTCCAAATGCTGATGGGACTCTTGAAGTTGAAGCTCTGATCACAAACAACTGCAGTCACTGTATTAATTGGCCGTGAGTTTGATTTTTTTTTGTCATATGATGCACTTTACTAAGCATTATGAGCATAGTATTCTGATTGGATTTATTCAAAAATGAACACAAAAACACACTGTCCATCAAAGTAGTCTGTAGATGAGCTGCACATGTCACTGGCAAATGGGTCTCTGTGGAATTTACTTGTTATGATCCGGAAATTAGGGCCGGATTCAGACTTCACCGAAGTACGTGTCTCTCTGTTGGTTGGACACAAATTTCCAAGTTATGCGTGGTGGCTGTGACAGAAGCCTAGACGGGAGAATTCTGCGCTTTTTAAAAAAATGATTTTTAAGTCTCATTTTATATACTTGCCATTTTTTTTATCATTCCATTTTTTAAAGGTTGTTAACAACACTCTTCTCTGTGTCAAATTTACACAAGACATTTATTTTTGTTTTACCGGGTCTTAAATATCTTCAGACCAAGGATTCACTGATTTCTAGATATAGACAGCAATTCCACTTTAGAAATATACAAGGATTTAGCAGATTCCCCTGCAAATAAGGAACACATGCAATAATGTTTCCTGGTAGCAAGCAAGTCTAGGCGCAAGCTGTCTTTGCACGGCAATACCAATGTAACCTTACAAGCATAACAGCAAAGGCAGGGAGCCGTAGCTGTTTTGAATAAGATGGGAAATAAAACAGGGAAGGGGGCTGTTCAAATTGCTTCTTCCCCTTTCTTATGATTGTCCTTTTGTAACAAGAGATTTGTGTCATCTTGCATGAAGTCCATCATGCTTTTATTAAGCCATTAATTACTAAAACAGGATTTTTACTTTGAAAATTGAGCAGTTGCTTACATGCTTCTCACAAGTTTTTTCAGTATCTTTGTAGTAGAATGCATACCAGAAAAATAGAGCAAAGACTGTGTGGACAAAGACAATGTGTGCATATTGATAAAGTGTCTCTCCCTTAGTGTATAATTTGTGTGTGATACTGCTGTTTGTCCAAATGTTTTCTCTTACCTATTTTCCTCTTAACTGCTATTTATATATTTCCTGTATCCACTATTGTTGCTGAATTGATGCAAATGTCCTCAATGTGGGACTAATAAAGGTTATTCTAATACTGTCTGTACTGCCTGTGGAGACACTCTTTGCTTGTTGGATAACTGTGCCCAAGTGGTTAAAGGGACACTAACAAGTTCATTTTATATATATTTTGATCAGGAAAATGAATAGAGTTGTCATTTTATCAATAAATTTGGGAGAAATTAGGAAATAAGTGACCCCATGAATAACGCCCCTTGTTAATGAGGAGAATGGCCGCGCCCCCTAGCGTTCTATCCCTGTTCGGCTGGAGTCACGGGAGTAACAGATTCCAAACTCTCCATTGGAAATCATTGTACTTTCATTGCTTATAACGTCCAAAAACGGCGATCAATCGGCACCAAAATTTAAGTGGGCATCTCTACTAATGCCCACTTCAACATATCAAAACATACACTACATGGGTAAGTACGTGAGTAAGTGGCGCGTTTGAAGCGTGTCCGCAGCGTGTGTGAATAGTAAGTTAGCCAGCTAATTGTCTTTAAATAAACCTCTTTCATTAGCATCTGTCCCGCTTTTGTTTTTTTGTGTGGAGGGGGGATGGGTCGGAACAGGGCGGGGGCAATGTTTATGAATTTGGCCGGGGGGTTGTGGCCGGAAGGGTACCCAGGTCAAGGGTGGAGGGTTGCGGCCAGACGGGCAAAAATGGGTCAAGTGCCCAGCTCTGTCAAAAGGATTAACCTCTCCGTGGCTGATTTATAGGAGAATGAGGAAATGTAGAAGTGAGCAGAGCTACATAGATTTAGGCTGGGACGAGCGCACACTGCTTCTTTGCTTAAAAAACAAAACAAAAAAAAAACCCCACAAAAGACTGCATCTGTGCTGATCACGGTTAAGACGAGCGAGGCATTTAACACCAGTCACGATATTTACAGAGAGTGGAAATGAGAAGACGTGCACATTTATTTGAATGAGGAATGGCCCCATTTTCTCGACCGACAACACGCCGTCCAATTTGGAAGGTAAACAGCCGAAAAGGTACGTTCCAATGCGGCCACACTTGTGGATTCAGCCTCGCTGGAACTTTTTGTTTGCTGAACATTGACGCTTATTCGATGAGGGCTTACCTCACTCTCTGGCGGCTCTCTGTCTGACAACGCACGCGACTGCTTGGGAGGCAACCCCGCGACTTGAAGATCGACGCAGGCTGGACGCAGAGTAAGGAGCTAATGTTGTTGTGCTAACACCTTTTGTTTTAACGACCTGAAGCTAGTTGTTGCTATTAGCAGTCCCATTATCCTACCTTTAGCCAGGGAGGCAAGAGGGGGGCGTAAAGCTCCAATCTGCCTGCTGCTGCTGCAAGCCGCCGTCTCGCTCCTGAGAGCTGACATGAGTTTAGCGTCACTAAATGTCAGAAATATAACCAGTCAGGGTACTTGTGCGCATTCATGGTCCTGTCCACTTCAGCTTGTGAAAGTGGAGGAGCAATCGCCAGGGTATTTTTGATTTTGTGGAGGTGATCATGATGAGATCACGTTTTATGTCAATAAATCCAAACTATTGTGCAGAACACTTTTATACTTTAACAGGTTGAAGTGGACAAGAGTAGTAATGTGCATTTGCATTTTGGTGGCAATCGGTCACGGTTTTGGACAACAGAACTAACAAAGCGAGCAATATTACCACGCTTGGCTCCCTCCCGTGACGTGGACAGAAAGGGCCAGGGAGATTTGTCGTAAACCTAATCACATAAAAAGCCCTTAAATCACTACAGAGTCTTTTGAGGTGGGCATTTTAGTATTAATGTCATTTTTACATGCAAACCTATTATATAAGTGCCAATGTTAAGATCACCCAAGTGTCCTTTAAGCTTGTCGCCTGCCACTGGCTCAAGACCATCCACCAGACAAACATCTGTTGTCTCCTTGAGCAAGAAACCGATTGACCAAGGTCTTAAAGATCAGGGTGCAAAGATTTTTCAGAGTCTGTTAAAATTAATATTTTCATTGGCAATATGATTTGTAATACATACACGTCACTTCCTGCAAGTTGTCAACCACAGTTCAATTAAAAAATAGGTTTTACTTACTCATTGTGAGTGTTTCCGAACCTATTGGAAGGGTGAGGAATCGTGGGTGTAGTTACTCTAGCTACCGCGAGGGTTACCAGAAGTGACGTTTTAGTAGCTAAACTGCTCAGTACGCCATAAAGAAACTGTACAATTTCTATGCGATACACAGAAACGTACATTCGACGGAGAGCAATGATTTGGAATTGGAGAAAGAGGATTCTGATACACAGAAGCCGACAGAAGTGGGTGTTCGTCAAACCATAAATGTTTGAGCAGATTAGGACGTCTGAGCTGGTCAGTGGAAGAGAAAGTGAAAGTGATGACAACGCCACTGAGGAGCCTGGATTAGAGTTGACAGAGCGGATTGGAAATACAGACTGGTATATTTTTGCACCCCTGTATCTATATATATTTGCTCCAGAAACTAAAAACACTTATTTTCCACTTTACTTTATTTGCCTTTTATTTAACCTACATATGTGTCAGATCATTTTGTCTGACCCTGTATATACTTTCAAACGTCTCCAGTTGGTCCAAAATGCTGCTGCTCGCCTCCTATACCTGAGCTCAAAAGATGGAGCACATTTTTTTTTTTTTTTTTTTTTTTTTTAATGTATGAAAAGTGCTATATAAATAAAATGTGATTGATTGATTGATTGATTGATTGATTGATAACACCAACTCTGGCCTCCCTTCACTGGCTTCCAGTGGATTTTAGGGTTAAATTTAAGACTCTTCTATTTGTTTTTAAGTCATTAAATGGCCTCGCCCCGGCGTACCTCTCTGAGCTCCTCCACTCCTACGCACCTTCCCTCAGCCTCAGGTCTGCGGACCAGGTGCTGCTCGATGTGCCGAGGACTAAACGGAGCCTCAGAGGGGACTGAGCCTTTTCTGTTGCTGGTCCTTCCCTTTGGAATGACCTTCCATTGGATGTTAGGCAAGCCCCCTCTCTGTCCATTTTTAGAACCCATTTGAAAACCCATTTCTATTCGTTGGCTTTTGATCTGGTCTGAGACTGACACATTTTAGTCTGTTTTCCGGTGTCTATTGTATATAATGTTTTGTGTTAATTTATTGATTTAAATTGTTGTAGTATATATATATATATATATATATTAGTGCTGTCAAGCGATTACAATTTTTAATTGTAGTTAATCGCATTTTTCATAGTTAACTTAGTTAATCGCACATTTCATTTATTGTAAAAAAATCCCTTGATTTTTCTGTCCCACTATTTTCTTGAATTTCAATACCCTTAACGTGAATAAGAGGATTGATTTTCTTATGCAGATAGTTTATTAAAGGAAAGTCAACCCAAACATATTAGTCTTTAAGAATATGCTCCATGCAAGCCCACTAGTTGAAACAAGGCATTCTGATAAATATTGCATTTCTGGAATAAGAGCTAATCCACCTGTTTTAGTCATCACTGGGGGCGGCCATTGTCATGTCTTTCAACTGAAAATTCTATCACAGTTGCTCAGGGCTCATGTAATGACCAATCACAGATCACCTGTTTCTGAAACTGAGCCATGATTGGTCGTTATTTGAGCCCTTAGCGCATCTGTGATGTCATTTTCAGTCGACAGAAGTAATAAAATGGCCGACCCCTTAGATGGTAAAAATGGATGGATTTTACAACTTAACTCATATCCCACAAACACAATATTAATCAGAATGCCTTGTTTGAACTAGTGGGCCTGCATAGAACATATTCTTGAAAAAATAAAGTTTGGGTTGACTCTCCCTTCAATTGAAAAAAGTAGCATCGGATTCAACTCACGTGAACAGCCCCTCGGCCCTTTTCAAACACACACATATAATGTACACTCACACACACACGCGTGAGTATTTCAGCTGTTACTAAAAGCATGCTACTGAACACCAATTGATTGGCTAAACTTGTATTGCTTTAGAGAGAAAATATATATGAAAAACACAACGGTGCATTATAAGGGCAAGCAAGGAAAGTATTTAATCTAAGCAATGTAACCATAGGATGTATCTGAATGTGCAGTATTTGTGTATATGCTGCAGCTACGTATGATCTAAGCTAAATATTAGCTGGATACGTGCATTTGTGTGTTGTAATTAGTGTTGCAATTAGACGTACTTAGCCGAGTCTGTCTTTGGGTGATGAGCCACATCGCGTCATTCTATGGCTAGGCGTTGGCCGAATGAGCCTGCTGGGCCAGCCCAGGCAGGATGACCGACCCCGTCAAGGGCGACTGCTGCCACCGCTGCCCACGCTTGCCGGCCGGGATGAAATGAGCCGTGGAGCTGAGCGCGAGTGGGGGCGAGCTAACGTGCTATTGCTACACATCTTCGACGGCAGGAGCCCGAGGCTGCACGCCATGCGTGCACACATTTTTTTTAATCGGTCGTACTTTGTTCGCAGCTCTTCCGCGCGGCTGACTAGGAATCGAAACTTAGCACCGACATTCTAAAATCTGAACGTTTCCGGGTGAACCGGAATGATGGGACTGATTCCACTCGAATCCGGGGTTTCGGTGCCCAACACGAAGGGGGACACAGACGTGCATTTGTCTGCCGAGCAATTCATCCTCATCGTCAATATTTTGAAGCAGATGTAACGTCTCCTGTACTCTAAATCTTTTTTTTCAATATACATGTATAGATCATGGTGACCTTGGCGGCCTTTATCAATGCAGCCGCTGGTTGCTATGGAAACCTTAATCACGCGAGCAAAAAATTGACGGTGTCAAAAGGTGGTTGGATTAACTTTGAAAACAACGCGCTAAATTCACATATAATGAGGGTACATATAATTTATGTACCCTAAAAAAGGATTGGTCAAATTTACCCCCAAAAATAGTTAAAATTCAACAATTTAGTTGTTAGTTATGTGTCCAACTGATCCTTTGGTTTAAATAACCAATCTAGAATGGATAGTGTTTTCAACCTATGTATATTGGTGGTAAGACCAACTGATGCAAGTTGTTCATTTTGACCAATATATTGGTTAATTTGTGTAGAACCCTAAACGAAGCCACCAATAAAAACTGGTTGGATTGGAACTATCCAGGGCACACAGAGACAAACAAACATTCGCACTCTCCACACAGGAATGCAACTGCCAGATTCGAACCCACGATCTCTGCATTTTGAGGCAGACATGCTAACCAGTCAACCACCATGCCATGGTCCACCAGTATTTCTTCCAGAACCATAGGGATAATATAATTTTAATTAACAATTGTGAATTAATATACTTATTTTATATGTCTATATATACTGCACACTACACACTATACAGCAAAACAGTTGGGCTAGTAAAGTGTCCTTTCCGTAACCAATTTCATTGGTTGTTTGGCTCACCAATAAAATTGGTATAACCCACGATCTCTGCATTTTGAGGCAGACATGCTAACCAGTCAACCACCATGCCATGGTCCACCAGTATTTCTTCCAGAGCCATAGGGATAATATAATTTTAATTAACAATTGTGAATTAATGTACTTATTTTATATGTCTATATATACTGCACACTACACACTATACAGTAAAACAGTTGGGCTAGTGAAGTGTCCTTTCCGTAACCAATTTCATTGGTTGTTTGGCTCACCAATAAAATTGGTATGCCCATAAGAAACTGGTATATATATATATATATATATATATATATATATATATATATATATCATCATCAAATTGATCCTCTTCACCAGGAGAATATTCTCATCAACATCTGTCTCTACAGTTCTATTTTACTGATCTGTATATATCTTTAGCAATATGCACTGCACGCCTGCATGCATACACAATGGACCTGCATCTTCTGCCCAGTTTGTTTGCATCAGCTTGCAAACTGCTCCCAGAGCTGGCTATTTGAGGTCGACCTGCATCTTTTTATGACTCAGACCCACAGTGGATGTCACTTAATTGTGTCCCATAATGTCGCTTATACTGAAGATGTGAAAACGTTTATCAGTGTGAATGAGCAGGAGTGAGTGAGATTATTGAGGTTGCGATCAAATCACTTGATAAATATACGTACAATATATTTCAACCTACCCATTATGTCTGAGTAGTGACTGGCTTAGACACAACGTCAGCCTTGCCACACACATTTCTGTGACTTGGCTGTGGCAAAATATCTGATATGTCAGCTTCGACTTCCATGGCAGTATTAACATCACTTGATGTTGCTGTCATCTACTGCTGCCACTGCGAGTAACTGATACCATCTGAAATAACAGTGAGACAAGATTAACCACTTTATTTGGGAACATATGCCATAAACATATTGATAGCACACGCTTTGACAGTCACCAAAAAAGTACAAATGAAAATCCGTTGAGCAAGTTACGATTTATTTTGGGACGGCAATAGACGAATCAGAGGCCAGTATTTTGGGGGTCATGAACTCCAGCATAGCAACCATAGTTATGCTAGAGTTCACAACGATTGTTTATGTAAAATCCTCTGGATTCCTGACCTGTTTTTAGTTTAGAATGACTTAGAATTTCTAAATATATTATGAAATTACCAAAAGGAGATCATCAGGTTAATAATGATCCAAGTCAATATCTACAGTGTGTCTACGACAACGGTAAGGTAATGGGCGATTGCTTTGATATATTTTCAAACAATTACTGACTTCTTTGTTGAGTACCTTTTATATAATGCAGGTTAGGGTTAATGATGTTGAACACTGAATCTTTTTGAGCGGTACCATTTCACATGACAGTCCATCATCTACTGTATATACACTAAAATAAGTTTGTTGAATATTTACTGAATTTGATTTCTTTAACGTAGTCGCACGTAATCATCTGAATCGGGCACATTTTTAAGTATACTATACATCTACTTAAAAAAATGTATTTGGCTCCAGATTATTTTATTTTGTGCAACCACCTGATAAAATATGATTGAGTAAATTCAACCAACCATCATTTTTTTTCAGTGTACCCCCACGAGGTCTTAACTGTTTGAACAATGTTTTTATATATTATCATCTGTTAAGTGTGATTCCTCCCCCGTGCGATTGCACCTAAATGAAATAAATTAATAGGGGGAAGCAAGCAGTTTTCCTCTGTTAAATTATTGTGATTGCAAAGGACTTGAAACTTCCGCCTACATTGACCCAAACAGCAATGTTCTCCCACGCCCCTCCATCGTTGCCACGGTGACTCGGCAAATCGGGGCTCCATTCATGCTCTTTTTTCATGGTTGCCGTGCACGCGCTTAACTCCAGGTGAAGTTACTTTGAGTTGAGTAATCTGATTGAAATCAGATGTTCTGGACCCAGAGAATCAGAGTTTCCTAGCTCGGAGTAGGTCAACCCAGTGTTTCGGATTAGACTCCTGGAAGTAACAATGATTGGTATGGAAGAAAATAGAAAGGCGCTAAAAAGAATGAAAAATGGAAAGGCAGTTGGTCCTGATGACATGCCTATGGAGTTTTTGACCAGGTTGTTTATTAGAACTCTGGATCGTGAGAAGATGCCAGAGGAATAGAGGGAAACTGTGCTGGTGCCCATTTTCAAGAACAAGGACAATATTGAACAAACTATTTACTGGCTTCTGATTTCAAAACTAGTTATCCATAAATCTGTTGTGTATATGTGATAATAAAAGGCGATCATACGTTTATATGGGTTCACAGTTGTAACGGCCCTCTGAGGGACACCAAAACTACAATGTAAAAAACTATAATGTAAAAAAAAGAACGAAGAAAAATAAGTTTGACGCCCCGTTTGAGGTACACTCGTCTGACTCGTGTGCGGGCAACGTGGGATCGGTTTGCACACAGTGACTGTGTGTGCCCTGCGACTGGCTGGTGACCAGTTCAGGGTGTGGTCCGCCTTTCGCCCATAGTCAGCTGGGATAGGCTCCAGCACCTCCCCGCGACCCTGTACAGGTTAAGCGGTGTGGAAAATGACGCATGACAACGTTAGAGTGAATACATTTCTAAAGTGTTTAACATGCTTGGTATATAATGTCGATTTTTTTTCTACATGGTTTTTCTGAAGGTCTTTTCCAGGCTCAAAAACATGAGAGCAGCAGTGGCAACACACAACAAAACTATCCTTTGGCTAGTTACCTTCAGGCCACTGGATGTTTGGTAAAATTGTTTATCTTATGAACTTGTAAACTCACAAGGGCATCAAGTCAGGAAATGCCCAAGCTATGTAATTTGTTCCCTGGGTAAATGACATTCATTTGAATTGACTGTCATTTCCAGATTGGCCTCTCTCCATTATTTGTACAGTATCTACACGCCAGTTGTCATATTTTTTCTTTTTAATGGTATAATGTAAAGGGTCATGTCCTGCATTGTTTTTCTTTTAATGTCCTATGGATCTGATGGTCACGTCCTGCATTGTATTTTTAATGTCCTATGGATATGATCCAAATTAAAAGCTATGTCTAACGGGGAGCCAGAGTGTTTCATGTGGGAAATTATTTCCTCTAATTGAGAGAGGGCTCATAGACTAATAATGGTTAAGGTTTTTAAATGTTGCTTTTTTTTTTTTATAAAAGTGTGTTTTTCACAAGTTTCTATATAGCATTATACTGTATTTCATTTTGAACCACACATTGAAAAAAAAAGTAAATATAACTTCATTTTGGGGCTTGAACAAATGAATTGCATTTCCATTGATTTCAATGGGAAACATCTCGATTCATGAACGTTTCAAGTTACATCGGTCTCACAGAACCAATTAAGTTCGTAACTATGTTCCACTGTATAGCCAATATCAAGGCATATACTTTCAGTAGGAAAACATTTCATTTTGCATTGCACTGTATTTAAATAGAAGACAGGTTTCTTTTTACAGATCGCCTAATTGTTGTCATGTTTCTTTTTACAGATCGCCTAATTGTTGTCATTGTCCATTGTTTTCTCATTGTTAAATGCTTACATTTCGGAAACTCAGTCTGAATTTGCTTTCAAGCTTGTTTGTTTTTAATGGTTTCTAACAGAAACAATACACATGGTATTTATAGTGTATCTGTCGAGTACAAATGGTCTTTCATGAAAACAAAAAAATGCTCTCTTCAAGTGCTTAGACGTACTTAGTTGCTGTCTGAGTGATTTTCCTTTCAGTTTCTACTCATCATTACTGTTATGGTGAAACTGTGTTTAGTGCTGGGTGACTGATGAGTGATTATACTTGAAAGCGAACAAAAAGGAGATGATGACGATAAGGTCCCAGAGCACAATCTAAAACAGATCCCTCTGGGAACAAACTTCTCAGCTCTGCACTTCTAGAGGCCCCCATGCACTGACAGACAGCCAGGTGGTTGGCTGTGAGGAGGAAGGTCTCATTAGCAGATGGCGGAAAGACCTTGAAGCAGACAGCGTTAATGTGACATGTAGCAGCTGAAAGGGCCAAAATGGCTTTCATCATCCCCACAACAGTCCAAAATAAATAGTTATCCCTTGTACGCCATGTCTTACTATAATAGATGTTGATGACACAATTGTTTCAATTTGTGTTGGTCATTTGCCTGCATCTGGCTGTTTTTCAGCATTTAATACATCAAAAATGACTCACATTTGTCCTTTGTTGATATTTCACATCCGTTGAGTTGTTATGATTACACACTGATGGCTACTTTGTGTTATTACGCTGACATGATTTGGTGTCAGGTTTCATGACCTATTCATCTGGCATTTGTCTTGCCACTTCACATGGTTTCTAAAAACACATGGTTTCCAAGAGACGAGATGTATTATGCATTTTTTCACTATTTAAAACAGTTTCCAGGTGTCCTAATACTGTAACATGTCAAAGATATAATTTTGTCAAACTACCTAAAGGATCCAGAATTATACCATACTTTTCGCCTCCTAATTTAATCCTTGCTGAAACTAGACAGTTTGGACAGTTCAGTACATTCTCCTCCAAATGAGCTACTGCTCACCAGTGTGATAATGTTGGCTTTCATTGCCATGACAACTCGGGGTGGGACTAACGGGTGATTACCAGTTTGGTCCGTTTAATAAAAAAATACTAATAATAAAGTAAAAAAAAACAAGTGAAAACTGCAAAGTGCACATGGGCCAACATAAAGACATATAAAGATATAATCGCCCATAAAGTGAACACTGAAGTGCACCCCCTTGCTGACAATTACACTTGTTGATTAGTGTGCGCATCCGTGTATGTCGTGCCCACGATAATGATTTCATTTAACATCCCAGTCCATGCCACTTATAACAAACAAACGCTGTTAGCTAACACTAATGTGAGCATTCAACACAACCTGTATGCAGCTCTGCTTACCTTTTAGCTTTGACACAGTTTTGTCAGACAGTGTAGTCTGGTTTTTGCTTGATTTTAACCAAGCCTGGCTGCCAACTCATGGGAGGAGATACTTGCACAAAAGTTGTGATTGCACAAAATGCATTTGGTTGTATAATTTCAGACAGAAGTGGGCAGACACTCCAGGCACCAAACTGTTTGCATGAATCAAGTTGCTTGTTAACTTTGCAAGTTTCCAGTAATGCAGATAGTCATAGTATGTCTTAGCAAAGAATAGAACATCATTTCCGTCAAAGTAACATGAATCTGTGACGCCAATAACACTGACGTACACAAAAACAGCTCGTCACAGGCAAAGTATAGCTACAGTTAAGTATTTCGACTAAAAAGTAACAAACTCAGCAATCTGGCAAAATTAACCAGAAGAAAGAAAACTAACCTTTGTGATCTGGAGAAGATTATGCATAGTAAATTCATCACTGCAACACATAGTTCAAGTCAAGTCAAATTTATTTATATAGCCCTTAATCACAGGAAAGTCTCAAAGGGCTTCACATATGCACCAGATCATATACACAACATTCCCTGATCTTAACCCCCAGGAGGGCAAGGAAAAACTAAAAAAAAAACATCTGGGGAAAAGTGAGAAACCTTGAGAAGGGACCACAGATGGGAGAATCCCCCTTCCAGGATGATCAGGCTGCAATGGATGCCGAATGGGCAACATTGAACACACATTATAGTACTATACAGTGTTTGTTAAAGTCATGTGAAAGTTAATCAAATGAAGTGCTGCAGGAAGATGACATTGGTGAAGTGAGCAGGGTCCCAATGGTTGTCAAATTAGAAATCTCCATAACCGCGCCTCCGACGATGTGGTCAGCCTCCAATCTTGTAGCAGTCATTTGCTGTTGAATCGAAACAGCAACCTCCAATTCGGTCGTCATCACCTAATTCCCAAGCCTGGGAAAAGGGGGCAGATAAAGAATAGAAGCGGCAGTAAAGAGGCCAAAACAAACAGTTCAACTAAACGCAGAATCATACAAATAAGACTTAAGTCGTGTTTTAAACATTTCTACTAAGATAGTGCCTCTAATATCCGCGGGTAGGGCATTCGAAAGCATCTGTGCCTGAATAGAAAACACTCTAGGGCCTGCAAACTTCTTTTTGCTCTCGGGATCACTAAAAGGCCGGCATTTTGTGACCGAAGGTTTCGGATCGGAACATATGGTATCACTAAGTCGACGAGATAGGAAGGTGCTAAGTCGTGCAGTATTTTGTAGGTAAGTAGCAAAACCTTGAAATCGCATCTCAAGTGGACTGGGAGCCAATGCAAATTGGCTAATATGGGAGTAATATTATCAAACTTTCTCGTCCTTGTCAAGAATCTTGCTCGGCATCTCGGCATTTTTGACTAAGTGCAGACTTTTAATACTAGACATGGGAAGACCAGAGAGCAAAATGTTACAATAATCGAGGTGAGATGTAGCAAACTCATGGATTAACATTTCTGCATCACTATTTGACAGAATTGGATGAATTTTAGCAATATTACGGAGATGGAAAAATGCTGTTCTAGTAATATTCTTAATGTACATATGAAAAGACAGAGTTGGGTTCAATATAAGACCAAGATTTTTTGTTGAATCACTTTGGATAATAGTACATTTATCGAGCCTCAAATTGGTGTTCATAAATAGGTGCCGATGACGAGCAGGGCCAATAATCAACATCTTGGTTTTATCGGAGTTAAAAAGCAAAAAAATGAGAGACATCCATTGTTTAATCTTGGCAAGGCACGCCTCTAAATTACAGCAATTAGCCGGGTTTGTTATCTCGAGCGGCATATATAATTGGGTATCGTCAGCATAACAATGAAAACTAATGTTATATTTACGTATAATATCACCAAGCGGAAGCATGTAGATGCTAAACAATAGGGGTCCTTGTACGGATCCCTGCGGAACTCCACATGTAACTTTACAAAACTCAGAAGTCGCATTGCCATGAATTACACGGTGAGTCCTTTCTGAGAGGTAAGAATGAGATACCAACACATCCTTCAAGGCGTTCTAATAGTATGTTATGATCGACGGTGTCAAAGGCAGCACTAAGGTCAAGTAAGAGTAGTATTGATGAGGTGCCGGAGTCCATAGCTAAGAGAAGATCATTAGTCACTTTAGCAAGAGCCATCTTAGTAGGGTGATGGGCTTTAAATCCCGACTTCAAATCGATTATTAGCGGCCATATAGTCACTGAGCTGTTGCGCTACAACATTTTCGAGAATTTTCGCAATAAACGGGAGCTTTGAAACCGGCCTATAATTACTGAGGTTCTCTGGATCAAGGTTTGGCTGCTTAAGCTGAAATCGAATAACAGCGAGTGGTTTTAAAAGCTGCTGGTACAGTACAGGTGAGTGATAAGTTAATGATATTTAAGACGGAGGGTCCTAGGGTTGTAAACAATTATTTGATGAGTTTACCAGGAAGCAGGTCGAGCACATATAACAAATGCCAGATAATGAAAGAACAACTCCACATGGAAAATGTTATCTCCATTATTATGAAATCATAAATTGCTTTTCTAAATGGTATGAATTTGGAACGTTAAGGCAAGGCATTTCACATGTTATACCTGATAGCACACCACCAAATGCATTCTCGGGCATCACAAGTCTGATGTGAACACTCTTGAAGGTTGATTTGGAGTGTTTCTGTTTGTGTTGGGTGTAGTGGCGTCGGGGGACTGACCGTCAGGGGCAGGACAGACAGACAGAGAGGCAGACAGGCAGATATCTAGGCTTGTTTAACCACACATAAGATCAAATGGCTAAAATTCTCCACACGATATTTGGTCTAATGAAATCAAGATTTCATCAAAGTGAAGTAGATTGTGCATTTAACTAAAATAGATGCATTAAACATATGGTTAATTAGTTATTAACAAACTAATTCAACAGTCTAATAATGACAAAATCAGGACTGGGCATTTTACAAAAATTTCCCGGTCCGTTTATGGCCTTCTGCCTGCAGCCGGGGTACCCTTCCGCCGTCTGTCTATCTGCCTTTTTTCTCTGGCCAGACCAAATAGTAAACGCCTCTAGGCCGGTCCGCCTAGCATTTTAAATGGGCTTCCGTTAGAGGTTCCGTCCACCAACTTCGACCAACTTCCACTTGCACTGTCACGGGCTTAAAAGACACTCATCACTGTACCTATCAGACGGAAACACATCAAATTTTAACAATGTTGTTTGTTGCCTAATCGACCTTCCACTCCTTATTAAACAGGGACGTTCGTCAAATATAAAATGTCTCTTACGCTGTTGAAAGAGATTCAACTCAAATTGTTTAAGTTGAAACACTATATGTCGTCTTTTTTTTACGCACCTGGCTTGTGCACCTTCAGGGTACACATATTCTGTAATGAGTTCTGACTCACCCAACGTGTGTCAGTGGCTTATGTGCACGCAACGAGCAAAGGGGCGTGATTCATTGAAGTCTGAGGCTCACTTAAACTCCTGGAGCATGGAGTTTTTTTGGAGACGTGCATGGCATAGAAATCCATTTGGAAAATAATCACAATTTTCATGCCTGTGAATATTCTTGTTCATCTAGGTCATTTCATTCTCAACTAGTGCAGTCCTCACTAAGTCTTGTTGCATGAACTGATGAAGCCTACTCAGATGAGAGCCAAAACATATAAAACAATCAGAACAGTCCAGTTCTGATCAACCTCCATGCCCCTGTAATAAATCAAATAAAAGTAATTTAATCATAATACTGTACTTATGTCAGACAGACAGACATGTATGGAGGAAATGTGGAAAAGGAAAGGTGCTTAAGTCCACAGTAGAGTAGTTTGTGCACGCATTCACATTTGATAGAGAACACCTAAATTTAAGTATCATTTGTTCATTCTTTTTTTTTTAAACAAAACAGGAATTAAAAAAACAAACCCCCAAAAAGTGCTTGTTTTGTCAATATTCATTCCAAAAACCAAAATGAAAAAACAGATAACGACTCATTTTCCAATTTAAGATTTTGTGAATAAATGGAAAAGTGGAAAAAAACAGATGAGGGACAATTTTTTGACAATTCGAATACTTGGGATATTTCCTTAAAAGTCACAATTTTTGAGTAAAGAAACTTTTATTGTAGCCACATATCTGATGTTTGCAACATAACAAACCGTACTAAAATTGCTTAAAAATTCTGTGAGTTTTGAGTGGGCTTATGCCTAAGTCTCTATAGAAACACTAAGTGAAGTTCCTGCGAGTGAGTTGAACGCTCTCTTTCGGTTAAAGTCTCCTTCCAGCTCATGAAACTTACAACAGATGAAACACTGTAAAGCCAGTTGGGACAAAAATAACACAATTTGGGGCCAAAATTGACCAATCCACTAATTGGGTCAATTTGACCCACCTTCTTGCTTTGTTTTGTACAAACCAGCCTAATTTTTGGGTTATTTTGTATAAAACTCCTCTTTTTTTCCGACCCAGAAAGTTGGGTCAAATTGACCCAAGTAGTGGATCGGTCCATTTTTGACCCAAAATTGTGTTACTTTTAACCCTGTTTTTAGAGTGAAATATCAGAATTGAATGAAATGTCCAAATCCATTTTCTTCCCATTTTGTTTTTTAGAATGAGTATTGTCAAAACAAGTTTTGATTTTTTTTTTGTCGCTGTTTTATTTTGAAAAAGAATCAATGATACATGGGTTTACCTGGCCTGTGTGTAAATGACAGGTTTGACTTGACCAGGTAATGCAACTAAAAGACTCAGCTGAGCGCCTTTGCCGATGTATGCACATCGGAGATGGCCATTTCTGTGTAAATAAAAATTGAAGTTTTTCTTCATCTAACATAGCAAATCAGGACAGTCTCAGGCATTTTACAGAAAAAAAAACTTTTCAGAATGTGTGATACAGAGGACAATAGATAAAAAGCTCATTTCAATTTTAACTTCACCCAAATCACATAAAACACAGGTACACACTCAATTTTATTTCTGGAGCACTTTAACAACAACCACAGCTGTAGAAAGTGCTGTACATAAAACATAAAAGATAATAATTAAAATAAAAATACAAAAAATAAAAAAGACAAAATAAAATACTACATTCAATTTGCATTTAGCATCCAGGAGGTGCAGTTTATTCCATCTTGTTGCATATCGTTGCTGTCCTGTGAAAACCACTTATCTCCATTTTTTTAATTTTTCTTATTTTTACATGAATAGTGTTTCCGCGTTACAGACATTGCATTAATGTGAAAATTTAAAAAGAGTTCCAAAATTGGAGATACGTTCTTTTCACAGGACACCGACAATATGTTCTGTAAAGCTGTTAGTAGATGAGAGAGAGGAACAAGATTGAAGTCTCCACAGATGAGTGCGAGGGGGCCGACATACGAAAACTGTCATTTCAGCATCTCATTGTAATCACAGCATCCCTGATGTCACTCTATTTTGCTACAGCTGAATTTGAATGTAAATGAAAACTGCAGTTTTCTAACAATCACTTCAATAGATAGTATGAAATCAATGTAATTGTTTTCTTATGAACTGAATCTGCTAAGTGCTCAACAATAACTGAAAAAAAGCCTGAGGTCCCGAGGTTAGACAAATACTGTCCACAAACAAAAAAACATACCAAACTTCATTTTGCTTCTAATTACACTAATGGAAGATTCTTCATTGATGGCAGTGCATTGAAGCCATGGTTAAAAAAAGAAGAAAAGGCACTTTGCTAGGGTTCATTGTGCTGCTAAACCCCTGGCTTAGACAGGGAGGCAGACAGGACCAGCTGTAATTAGTTTAGCTAACATACAGTATTGCCATGTGAGCGCCTTGCCCAGTGAAAGGTGTCTCCATTGGGCTTTCTAGTTAAAATGAGCTAAGATACAATTTGACATGTAATGACTAAATGGGAGAATCCCACTGTAGGAATAAGTTTATGGACAATAATGTAGACAGCAACCTTGATAAGTTACACAGAAGGGTATTTCATCGTGTATTCTTTCATACTGAAATTACAACAAACACAAGTGTGAGTGTGCATGCGTGCGTATGTATGAATATAATATAAAAATATGCAATGCATCTCAGCAACTCAGAAAACATGAAATCATTTATTTCAGTAGTTTATTCAAAATTGAGACTAGTATTCAATAATTTTACCTGCACCCTGTGATCTTATTGTTGACAATTTTAACCTACATCTTAAATCATCATTAGATTCAGTAGCTCCACTTTTAATTAAAACAACAAAAACAAAGACTGTACCCCCGTGGAGAAACAATGCTATCAAAATATCAAAGAGAAAATGCAGGAGTGCAGAGAGGAGGTGGAGAAAAAGTAAACTTACAGTACACTATGAAATTTTATGCGAACAACTGAAATCTTACAATAAAACAGTAAAACTGGCAAGATCTTCCTATTTCTCAAACCTCATTACAGTCAATAAAAACAACCCCAGGGTTCTCTTCTCCACCTTTGAACTTTTAACTAGTTCTGATTTTAATAAGTCCCCACAGAGACCAACAGATGCTCTCTGTGAGGACTTTGCAGACCACTTCAGAAGTAAAATCGATGACATAAGATCCAGTCTTTTAGCCCGTCAAAACACAAGTTTTAATAAACCCGGACAATCATATTTACATGAGGAAACACTGGAAAGTTTTGCCCTGGTTGATGCAAGGACACTTGTTCGAGTTTTCTCCCAGGTAAACCCAACAACCTGCCTTTTGGATCCAATTCCCACATTTCTTTTTAAGACATTTTATGGATTTTTTGAAGAACAAATTTTAAATATAGTCAATTGCTCTCTTCAGACAGGCGTCTTCCCAGCTGCCTTTAAAACGGCGGTGGTGAAGCCCCTTCTGAAGAAGAGCGGTTCTGACCCGAGCGTTTTTAATAACTACAGACCCGTATCCAACTTACCGTTTTTAAGTAAGATTTTAGAAAAACTGGTTTTCATCCAGTTGAATCATTTTTTAAATACAAATAATATTTTGGAGAAATATCAATCTGGTTTTAGGATGAACCACAGTACGGAGACTGCTCTTTTAAGGATCTTAAATGATATTAGGTGCACTGCAGACGTGAGAAAACTCACAGTCTTGGTGCTACTGGATCTAAGCGCTGCTTTTGATACAGTAGATCACCAAATTTTATTAAATAGACTTAAAAATCTAGTGGGCATCTCTGGTACTGTTTTTGACTGGTTTTATTCCTATCTCACAGACCGATATTTCTTTGTAAGTATGGATACTTGTTCCTCTAAAACTCATGAAATTAAATGTGGGGTTCCTCAAGGTTCGATTTTAGGCCCCTTACTTTTTAATCTTTATATGCTTCCCCTCGGGGATGTCATCAGGGGACACGGCATCAGCTTTCACAGCTATGCTGATGACACGCAGCTGTATATTGCCGTGTCTCCTGATGACACAGGACCCATTGATACCCTTTTAAATTGCATTTTAGATATCAAGTCATGGATGGCAGATAATTTCCTACAGCTCAATGAGGACAAGACTGAGGTCTTAGTTATCGGTCCCGAAGGTCAGAGAGAGAAGCTTTTACCAAAACTACACATTTTTAATCCCTCACACTGTGTGAAGAACCTTGGCGTCATTTTTGACTCTGAGCTCAGTTTTATTCCTCATATTAAAAATGTAACCAAGATTGGTTTTTATCACCTTAAGAATATCGCCAGAGTCCGCCCGTTTCTCTCTCAGGCTAACACGGAAGTGCTGATGCATGCCTTTATTTCCTGTCGTTTAGATTACTGTAATGCCCTGCTCTCTGGCCTCCCGAAAAAGAGCATTTCACCACTGCAACTACTGCAGAATTCAGCCGCTCGGGTGCTGACGAGAACCAGAGGGCGGGAGCACATTACGCCAGTTTTGAAATTGCTGCATTGGCTCCCTGTGTGTTTCAGGATCGATTTTAAAGTACTTTTATTAGTTTATAAATGTGTTAATGGTCTTGGGCCATCTTATTTATCTGATTTGCTTTTATCATACCAGCCCTCGCGGATCCTGAGGTCCTCTGGCGCCGGCCTTTTATTTATTCCAAGGGTGAGGACCAAAATGCATGGCGAGGCTGCATTCAGCCATTTTGGTCCTCACCTTTGGAATAGCCTGCCAGAGGATGTCAGGTCTGCAGAGACTGTTGATATTTTTAAGAGGAAGCTCAAGACACACCTTTTTAGTTTGGCTTTCAACAACTTTTAAATAATTTATCTTTTCTTTTGATTGAAGATAATTCTATGTTTTGCTTTGAATGTTTTAAAGCACTTTGAGTTGCATTTTTATGTATGAAAAGTGCTATATAAATAAAATGTGATTGATTGATTGATTGATAAATTAGTTCAAGTCTTTATGTGAAAATATGGCTTACAGCTACAAAAAAAAAAATAAAAAAATAAAAACTCAAATCCAATACAGTGTGGACCCGAGCATACTGACTGTTTGGCATCCGTGGATTTGCATATACTGTAATTTAAAAAAATATTTCTTAATTTTTAATGGGTTTTTTTTGTTTATTTTTGAGTTGAGATTGAGTTGTTTGGAGAGGGCAGTAAACTTATACTGTTATACAAGCCGTACATTGTCTACTTTTCATTGTAGCAAACTGTCAAATATTTCTTCAGTGTTTTCCCATTCACCCCCAAAAAACAACACATGACAACTCTTTTGTCCCTCTCCCTCTGGGTGCGCGTCTGTTTAATCTGAATTCTGTAAGGGTCCAACTTCAGGTCTATTATCAAAATACGCTGCCTTGATTCCCAGGATTATCTAGCTCCTGGCTCCACTTCCAAATTGGCTTCTTAGGGATGCAAGCGACAGAATCCATGATAGCATTAACAATCCCAGCTAATCTAACCCTCAAACGTTGTCCAGTTGGACCCCTTCAGCTCGATAGCTCAGGTTCTGACCAGTGCCTTTGGTCCTTGAACATACTGACACATCAATAAAATATTTTTGTCTCAGTAGCAATAGACATAGAACTTCCTTCGAAATATTGCCAGAACAGATTTAAATGACCTGTCCTTAAAGAGACACTTGGATGAGCTTAACATTGGCATTTACATAACAGGTTTGCATGTAAAAATGACGTCAGTACTAAAATGTTCCGCCCAAAAGACTCTGTAGTGATTTAAGGCCGTTTTTTAGATTAGATTTATGCCCCTTTTTGGGGCTGGGCTTGTTATTTTTTCAGTCTCAGCGGTCTACGTCACGGGAGGGAGCCAAGCGTGGGAATATTGCTCGCTTTGTCAGTTCTGTTGTCTAAAACGGCGACCGATCGCCACCAAAATGCAAATGCACATTACTACTCTTGTCCACTTCAACCTGTGAAAGTGAAGAGAGAGAAAGAGAGAGAGAAAGAGAGAGCGAGAGAGCGACACCTACAAACAATTCAGTCTTAGACCACAATGTATATTTTTGGGGAATGGAAGACACACAGATACATAGAGAACATTCTAACTCCACACAGGAAGGGCTGAGCCTGTATTTGAGCCCATGACCTCACAACTGCGAGGCAATGTGCTCACCAGTCATCCACTGCACCACAAGCACCATTACCTCTGCCAACAGCACATTTGTTCAATTTTCCACCACTCTTCATTCGTGATGACAACTCAGCATAGAAATGTTGCCATCTTGTCTTATTTCAAAGGTAATTAATCTATTAAATGTTAAAGGTAACAAAGTGTAGAATGTTTTCATTTTTCAATGATCATTCATTTTAAAACCCTGCTACTCATTTGAACAATATGCAAAAAAAATATGCTCTATCACATCAACATATTTTTTTTTTTTTCATATAATCATAGGTGGCGGCACGGTGATCGACTGGTTAGCACGTCCGCCTCACAGTTCAGAGGTTGTGGGTTCGATCCTGGCTCCGGCCTCCCTGTGTGGAGTTTGCATGTTTTCCCCGTGCCTGCGTTTTCTCCAGGTACTCCGGTTTCCTCCCACATTCCAAAAACATGCATGGCAGGTTAATTGATCACTCGAATTTGCCCCTAGGTGTGATTGTGAGTGCGGATGTTTGTCTCTGTGTGCCCTGCGATTGGCTGGCAACCAATTCGGGGTATCCCCGCCTACTGCCGAAGACAGCTGGGATAGGCTCCAGCACGCCCCGCGACCCTTGTGAGGATAAGCGGTATCGATGCAATCCCTAATTATATTACATCGGGCGCACCTCCCCTACAGGAGGCTGCCATGTTTCACTGCGATCTTTGTGCTACTGATAACCGAAGGAGACAAACTTAGCGAACGTAGGTCCTAAGCATCATGACCACTGAATGTTTAACAAGTGCGATGCACTTACTTCATGACTTGAGGGAATACTACAAGTCGTTTGTGATGACATTATTCTCCCACCTTTGCTGAAGAAACTGTTGGTAGGCTTGTGACCTGTGGCCTCTCTCACCATAGTGCAAGTACTTCGAAATGCAATCGCTTCCATCCTAGGTCGTTGCATTCTATTAGTTGACCACGAGATGGCATTGAATTCTACACATCATCCTTTTAAGTAAATCAGGTTTCGTGGAGATTTTACTTGATTTAATCATGTTTATCTTACAAACATGAGGTTATTGATTACCGATTATGTTAGATTTAAATAAATGAAACAAGCAGCCAATATCCTTTTTTTGGGTGAGTGTATACATACAGATGTGACGATGTGTGACATTCAACGTAGGAATTCTCAAACTCATACTATAAATCCATTTTCTATACTGCTGATCATCATTGGGGTTGTGGGTTAACATAAGAATAAGAATAAGAATAAGAATGCCTTTATTGATCCCACAGTGGGGAAATTTTCATTGTTACAGTAGCAAAGATATAGGTCACACAGGGGCGGCGGCATAATGTGGCCATTAATGTATAACATTGACGGCAAACATTTAGAATCAAACCTATGTAGATATACGCAGTAACATGTGTATATACACATGTGTATACACACCAACCTACATCTACATAAAAAATATGAGGAACACTCATTTCGGCCTGTACATAGTACAGAGGAAAAAATACTCTAAGTGACAGTGCTGCAGTGCTGTAGTGAAATGTAAGGAACTGTGCCTTTCCCAGCAGACATTGGGCAAGAGATGGGGTAAACTCTGGACTGGTTGCCAGCCAATCGCAGCCCAATATGAACAAGTATAATTACTGTCACAATATACAATACAGACTGAAGTCCGGAGAGAGTGGATGACAGCAATTTGTTCATGGATAATAGAGTAAATCTAAAGCAGCCACCCTTTTACTTGTTAGGGTGATATTTTCCAATGTTTGCATTAACACAATCTACTGGAGGTTTTCATTCAGATTCTTTTTCCGCAATGAGGATGTTGTTTTTGGGAGGTGGTCTGTTCACACCTCAGTGAGCGGCCTCAATGTTTCCGGAGTTAAAGTCGACCGTTTTCCCAGCCCTTTGCCCTAGTTGAATGGATACCCTTTCCCCTCATTTGTCCTCACCATAGAAGAAAAGGTTCCAAACAATCTCCCTATGCTCTAATCAGGGGAGCTCAGGGGGATTGCACAGAACCAGAAGGGTTCATGTCATTGTGCTGGCCTTGACTGTCTTGATTTCATTGGCGTTTTCTGGCAAGGTTCACCACCTGGGGGCTTTTTAATTTGCTCTCTATTGACTCTGTGTTAATTGGGTTGTAGAGAGATGCATCCAGATTTCAACCTTCAAGTTCAGTCATCTTGAACCTTAATCAGGTTTTTCACACAGCCACAAAAGACGCACTGCCTGCTGTGATGCAAGCATGTGTGAAAAGGGGAGGAGTGGGAAAACAGTGTAGAGAAGAGGTAGAAAGAGTTCAACTGTAATTTTAAAAAAGCAAGATGTAAAGGATATTGAACCTTAAAAACCTTTAATTAAAACTTGCAATTAGCATCACTGGACTGTGTGAAACCGTGTATTAAAAGGGTCACAAGGAAAATCCACCTTTTTGGGCTCTTTCAATACGTTTAAGAAAAGCTGTTGTTAAAAAACATACTTCTGTTTTGACAAATAGACAATTGAGGCTCTGAGTGGCATTTCTGGCAAGAAAATTCCAAAAGAGAGAGCGTCAATATGACTTTGATGGATCAGGCTTGTGTCGTTGTTTGCATTGCTGTTTTGTAGATAAGCATGAGGTTTTTGGGTTTAAACATACCGGTATTCACTTTAATTGTAGATGGATACAACCACGTAGTCAATTAATTTATTGTTTATTTAAAATTATTTTGCTGTTATGGAATCTTGTTCATGGCAATGTTAATTCAATCCCTAATTAGTTTGTGGCCTTAAGAAGAAATATTTTTGGGAAAAATGGCCGCCCCCTGAACTAGCTAAAAACGGGTGGATTTCTCATATTCCACAAACATAATATTAATCAGAATACCATGTTTAGACTAGTGGGCCTGCATAGAACATATTCTGGAACAAAATATGTTCGGGTTCACTTGTCTTTAAGAAATATAGTCTACAGACATTATTGTTGAGACTAAAACCTGAGGAATCTCATGTCAAAGGAGGAGCCTTACATAGCTGTTTTCTTAGCACTCTGTGGCGGATTTAAATGGATAATGGTATTGGTTTCACATCAGTGCAGACCACAGTGGATAAACTCTGAAGACAGCCTTTTTTCTCCAATGTCTCCCGCTTCTTCACTGAGTAATTATTCTTTAAGCCCACATACCCAGGCTACAAAAATAGAATTGATTTCCCATTATGCTCCTGCTGGGGAGGTCCTAGTATGGTGACCAGGCACACCAGCAGACATGTCCAACATGAGCGTCTGGGACTACAGGTTTATGCTGCTGCACTGCACTATTGATTTGATCTTGTTTCATTTCCCACCACATACCAGGCCTGCTACATTTATACCCTTTTCCACAGATAAGTCACAAACAACATTTTAGTCGGGCTTGGTAGGTAGTCTGACCGACCTGACAATGTGGTCTTTAACTGCCATGCTCTTTTTTTTTTTTTTTTTACGTATTCCTGTATGTCAAAAGTAGCCTAAAATACTTGCATACCAGGGTTATAATAGTTATTGATTTTTCATTATATTTAGTTTTTATTTCATTTTGACTTTTGTTTTTTAAACTCAGTTAGTTTTAATTAGTTTTTAAAGTGGGTTTATTAGTTGTTATTGTTTTTTCCTGAACATGCTTCAGTAATTACCATCCCCAAACGACTGTTTGACCATTATTTTGTTCGGCCAAAATAATACATTTAAATACATTTAAAATAAAACCCAAACGCAAATGTATGAAATTAATTGACAAAGATGCAAACAAAGGACATTTTCACTATGATTAAAGTTAGTTTCAGTTAATTGAGTAAAAAATGCAGTTTAATTAGTTATTATTTTTATCTTATGTTGTTAGCAAAAATGTTTTTCCATTTTAGTTTTAGTTATTTCAGTAGTTTTTGTTAACTATAATAACCTGGCTGTGTTCTGTAAAGTGGCCACGACTGAATATATGGAGGCTCAGTGATGGAATTGTGCATGTCAACATTTTCAATTTCGATGACTGCACAAATTGATTATATTTATGTACATCCTAGGGCTGGGCAATATGACTTAAAAGTGTATCATGAAATAAGTGTTCCATATTGGTCGATATTTGATATATACTGAATTTGTTTTCTTTTTTTAACTATTGAAAATAATGACCCTGAGAAAAATGAATATAGTTTAGGTTTATTTTAACAGAACACTTAACCTTTAATAAGAGGTCAACGTAACTATGAAAGAGTGAAATAAACTGGTGGATATAAATATTAAAGTAAAATCCATTTCAAACAATGTACTTAGTAGGGCTGGGCGATATGTCTGAAAAATTGTCACAATCTAAGTATTTCATATCAGTCAATATTGATTTTTCATTAGATTTTGTTTTCAACCTATTTAAAACAGAATAACAGTTAACTGTTTTTGTGTAGCACAGTGGACGACCAGTTAGCACGTCCGCCTCACAGTTCAGAGGTCGTGGGTTCGATTTCGGCCCCGGCCTTCCTGTGTGGAGTTTGCATGTTCTCCCTTTACCTGCGTGGGTTTTTTCTGGGTACTCCAGTTTCCTCCCACATTCCAAAAACATGCATGATAGGTTAATTGATCACTCTAAATTCCCCCTAGGTGTGATTGTGAGTGTGTGTGTTTGTTTGTCTCTATGGGGCCTGCTATTGGCTGGCATCCAGTTCAGGTTGATAGGCTCCGGCACACCCGCGACCCTTGTGAGGATAAAGCGGTATAGATAATGGATGAATGTTTTTGCGTACATCGTTAGAAGTGTACAGTTTGTCCTCCACCAGTGCATTGTAAATGCTTATTTGCATTAGGTGCTACCCCAAAGCAGTATTGATGATAAACATACAGATGATTCATTCAATACAATATAAGTGAACTAATACTCTCTTGCAGTGCATGCATTATCGTTGACCAACAGTCTTAGGACTACTTAATTTTTTTAGTGGACTTATTGCCATAGTCCATTCATATTTGACCTGCTTGATTTTAATGTGAGTGCAATGCCGAGGGTTGAATATGGCCAACTAGCACTAGCATGTCAAAGACAGAGAACTCCTTTACTTGTACAACCACGTCTCAGTGCGGAGGTGTTTAATTGGGGTATCGTGCATAATATAATTTTATTGCAAGAGTTTTACTGAGGTGACTGGTCATTTATTTGAACAAAGGTACGCCACTGGCTCGCTCGAAGCGAGTATGGTGGCGATTGCGCACGGCCCGCAGGTTAGCTGTTTCTTCTTCGTTTCATTAAATCAGGGGTGTCAAAGTCAAATGGAGGGAGGGCCAAATCAAAATTTTTGCCACAAGCCGAGGGCCGGACTGATAGAATGTTAATTGAATTTTTTTTAAATGTCCAGATTGGACCGGGTCCTTCGCGCCTGCTGCAGATGTACGATTTATATTTCTTTAATACATTTCTTTGCCTCTATGTTTGTCACCCCCCTGGCTTTTGTGTTTTTATGTTCGGAGTTACTAAATAAAATAAAGTACCTTACTGCTACTTTTGCGAGGCAGCTCGTACGTCACTTCTGCTTATGAGAAGAATCTGCTGCCCGTCTTGTGAAACAAGATCAGTGGAACATTTGCATTTCTCCTGCCAAACTGGAAACAATTTTCTAGTTGACTCGGGCTGCAAGATTGGATGAACTGTACATAATGTGAAGTAAAACGGAGAGGATCATATGATTGGTATGATGTCTCCAGCTAACTCTATTTTAGAGTGGCAAGGTATGAATGTGGGTGCTCCTGTCAGAAAACACAGGTCCGTATTCCACTTGACACGTCTATTTATTGTGGTTTGCAACAACACAGACAAAGAATAAACTTGCAACATCATCCAATGCATATCCATTAGTTAACAATATGCCTAAACATTACATTCACTGCATTAAGCAATTAAACAGCCAAACAATTCATACAATACACATTTACACGTTTCATCACAAGAATAGTTAGCATACTAGCCGAAATAACTAACTAGTGTTCATCGTGACATCCCTCACGAGAACATATCTAGGATATTATGTACAGCAATTACCGACACAAACCTAAATGATCAAACTCACCTTTTAACATTTACACACAACAACAAACATGGTGAAACAAGGGCAATCTGCAACTACTGAGTTTGTTGGCACGAACAAACTACTAGCTAGCTGTGTCAGGAGGAAAAAGAAAAGAAACCACGTCTTTCGCTATCAACGCTTTGCTCGAGGAGCGTTCAATGCCTGCTCACAATGTGCGACATCTCAGCATTACATCGAAACTCAATGAATTTATCAAATGCCAACAATTACTAATAATAAAACGTGAGATTTCAAACATGAAGTATTTCTTAATAAAGCGTGTTTTACTCCGAATAACTTTTCACCACAATCCGATTCTGAAAGCCCCGAAAAGTGACGTGAAGTCTTCAGTCGGCACGTAGACGACCGAAGGACGATCCTCGCAAAAGTAGCGATAATGTTCGTTATAACAACAGCCAGGGGGTGGCAAACATAGATGCAAAGAAACATATTACAGAAATAGTGTAACGAATTGGGTTATCTGTGTTGTGGTCGAATTTGTGTCTTGCCAAGTTCTTATGTTTCTGAGGTTAAGGAATGCATTGCGCGGCTCGCTGGATGGGAGGGCATGCGAGCGACAGGAGCGGAGGACGAAGAGGAGAGCCGTTGCTCTTTTTTGACTGAACGGTTGTCGTACTGTGTTGGCGTCGGCTGCTGCCCACAGTAGCCGGTTGGACTAATAAAAATGTGATAATTAAACTACGTCTGTGTTCATGGAAGACGCTACAATATATTTTAAAGCGTGACGTCATCGGCAGGCGCAAAGGACCTGATCACATCTGCTACCCACACCGGCTTGCTGCGGGCCGGATATAATAATAAAGCAATATCATCCCAGGGGCCTTAGAAAACCTTCTCGCGGGCCACATCCGGCCGCCATCGGGTTTGTTTTCTATTTTTTTTATATTGAACGTTTTATCGAAGGCATTTTCTATTGATATTGATCACATGTGGTGTTTGCTGACATAATTCCCCCACGGAACTAAAGGTTGAGTGATGCGTTGGGGGACGAGTTCTTATGAGGGTTGCAACTTCCGTTTAGTTCAGCTTCCTGATTTCCTTAAGTGATGTTCAGTAAAGTCTTCTGTGATACACCTCCAGCGTCTCCTTTCCTTCGGCACCACACACGTGTCAATCGCGAAATATATTGATATTGAATTATCGGTCCAGCCTCAGTACATAGACATAATGGGTTGTGTTTGTAATAGTAATACACACATTACTTGTAAATTCCGACACAACTGAATCATCAAAATTCGCTTTCAGTCGTATATAACAATTTAACTCTTCTCTCTCTCTCTCTTTTTTTTTAAGTGTAACAGTTTTCTGTTTTGGGTTACAGGGTGAAGCTTAGCATTTTTCAGCATTTGGGTTGTGAGTTGTGATTATGGCATCGTTGTATCGTATGTTAAATTAACTGTGATGAATGAAAACGTTTGTCTGACGTTTGCCGGGCATATGTTTGTTTGGACAAGGCAGCATTGTTAAATTATTTTATTTTCTTTGTTCATGTTATTCCTGCGACTTGAGGCAAATGAGTCACGTGAGAGACTTTCGCATGAAGTCACTCTCAGTAAAAGGTTTTTCTGTACCCGGTCATTAAGATGAGACACATCTGGTGCTAGTGGTTGTGGAGTGTTTATTTTTGTTAGCGCAGCAAAAAATGTAGTCAAGCTTGCATGCCAGAAACCATCTGCTTTATTTTCAATTGCCCCTTCAACACGCATGTTTTTTTCATATCTCAAAACATTAGTCTTGACTGCACCCTTGCATATAAAACTGTCACACTTGTTTGTCAAATACATTGTAGTAGTACTTTGACTTACGAGTTTAAAGCAACACTGGGCAAGTATTCAACCTTAATAAAAAAAAATTCACAACTCTTTTGATGAAACATTGACTTAAAAGTAGTTGAATGGGACTTTTGTCATGCCCTGGCGGGGTCTGTATCATTTTTACTGGCACTAAGCAACTTTGAGGAGGGAGGGAATAACCCTGGCACACAAAAAAGTACAAATGTCCTGAATTGCTTTACAGCATACGTCACTTCCTCCTTTCACTATAAGGACGGAAGGCGATTAGAATATCTACGCGCTGTTACTGGTGTCATGGCAGAAGCCCCAAAACAAACAAAAAAAACAAAAGTGTTGTTTGAACAAAATTAGATTCATTACCTCATCGCTAGTCATCTTTCACACAGCCACTGGAAAGAGAAATATAATTCAGTCCAACTTGCAGACCAGCGAGAGCTCAGGATTTCATGACACTATGCGCTGGCGCTCATGGTAAATGACTTTCGTCAAAACACTACCGCTTTTTCCAAATGGCGCCACCATAATCAACAAAAACTGACAGATGATACAGTGTTGCTTTAATTCGTTCCGTGACCATGCTAGTATAGTAACTCAACGCTGTCTCAAATCAACTTTCCCCATAGAAATGAATGGAAATGTCTTTCATCCATTACAACCAATTTTTTTTCCAGGTCACAGGTTTTTAATGAGAAAAAGAGTATTATACTTGTAAACAATAATACATAACAGAAAAGTTCAACAAATAAACTGATTTTATGAACAATAATTAAGTCAAAAGTCACACACACAATGCTGTAATACATTGGTGTGTTGTGCCTTCGAATGAGTGCCGCAGACACACACACACCCACACACACACACACACACACACCCACACACCCCCACACACTGATGAAAACACACTTTTGATTCTATGGAATTAGGCTATAAGAAAATAATGATACTGCACAGCTTTAGTGCACAAATAAAAAAACAACTTCCGGCAACCTTAGAACTATTAAGATATACGAGCTGTGGTGATAATGAATGTGCATTACCTTCAGTGGCAGAGGAGGATTTGAGGAGCACTCTTGATGTTGCCTCCAATATACAGTATACAGTATATACACACATATATATATATATATATATATATATATATATATATATATATATATATATATATATATATATATATATATATATATATATATATATATATATACAGTAACTTTGATATTAAACATGCATGGATTGAGCATGTCCATTAACATGTTATGCTGTGATATGAATTCTACTATGAAAAAAAGAACAGTATCAAAAAACAGTAAAACAAGGGGGCTATTTAATTGCATACTTTTACTGCAAAACCTTCAGAAGAGCTACATACTTTTGTTCTAAAGACATTTCGTTTGAACAGAAAGAATGTAGAAAATATTTTGAGTGAACTCACACCCTCATTGTATGAATTAATTCAAGCAGGTCATTTGAACGGAACAAAAAAGATGCAAAGACCACACAAAAACCTGATGACCTCCTACAGATTGTAAAGTTCTTAAAGATCAATCGACGTAGCTGTTACTAACTTCCTGCTAAGGTGCTTACGTACTTTTGTGAGCAAGTATCATTGCTCATTACAAGTATCATTCTTTGGGAGAGAGCTGAACATTACGCATGGATGCTAGGAAGCATAGTTTGTGAACCCAAGGAATATTTGTCCAAAAGATTTCTTTGTAAACAAATTTGGCAGTTTTGATAAATGTAACTTAATTAAACGATGAGGGCTGTGTTATTATCGTACCTATTTTTAGTATCCAGGGCCAGTCATAGTACACCCACACCCTAAACTGTTGTCATCACAATACAGCTCTGAGAGGCTTCAAATCATTGCAACATTTCTTGAATATATCGAGACGCACAGCCAGAGCCCGGTATAAGACCTTCCCCTGGGCGGTGATAGGTTAATCAGCAGGGAAAAACAGAATGTCCTCTGGTCCTGCGGGTGGGAAGCAGACAAAAAGGGAAGAGGAGGATAGATGATAGTTGGAGTCCAAGGAGTATGAAGGACGGTGTGGTGGGTCGACTGTGAAATGAGGAAATTCATATTCACAAGGACATCCGGGATGCCACGCATTCCTCTGTATGCATTCGACACAAGTGAATGCATCATTTTATACCAGAAAGTGGATGGCAGTAGTCATCTATAAGGACTTGGGCTTTGGAAAGGAGGGTCATGGTTCAAATATCGCTGCAGACAAAAAGGAGGGGTTACTTGAAGATCAGAACCTGAGAAAGAGCAAGCAGAAAGTTTAGCAAACGTTCACAAATCATGCCTATTTGCTACCTAATTGAACTATCTTTATTCATTAGGACATTATGATTTGAAATTGTGTTGGTACTTTAATGTAAATCAACTTAAGTTAAATAATGTAATGGTGGTTTGTGACCATTTGTTAAATAATACATTTTTCCATTGATCATGTCCTACACATTTGTATTGAACTATTTTTCGTCTCATCGCTTTCTGAAAAGCATCTAGAATAAGGTCAAAAGAAAAGCTGTTGTTGTTTTTCAGACTCCTCAGTTCAAGCATATTCTCCATGATTCAGAAGATTAGACAGTCATGAGTCCACAAATGTTGGTCAGGTAATTATGTTGTTATTAATCAGCGGCTACAAAGCTAAGATAAATTGTGATATACTCATGGGTCTATTTCTTTAGCAAAGATATCCGTATGTTTTTTTTTTTTTATCTTGCTTTGGTCTGTTGATGTAGTCAGGCTATGAATCCCAACATAATCCTCCACACTTCAATTAATCTTTGAACATTTTTGTGCCCAACTGGCAGCAGTTTTAATTCATATATATATGAATATGAATCTCACCTGCAGGGTTGCTTGACATCCCCTAGAGACGGATTCCAAATCGAAGGAGTCGAGATGTAAGCCGGCGGCCTCTACGTGGTCCATGAGCTGGTGCTGACGAAAGGTCCTCTGGCGTTCGTCATATTTCACCAGCATTACATTTGTTCAAGTTCCTCTCCACTTCCTTCACCATCTGTGGTTTTAATGAAGCTGTCAAGAAGCTGTCGTTCTCTGATGACTAGTTGTTCCTCACAGCATGACGGTTAACAGTTAGCCAACGGGGAATTAGCAATGCATTCAACTGCGTCAGAAAGTTGCAGAATATGTGCAGGAATGATTTTCCGTATTTCAGACGCCATTCCCTGTGACTTGTGGTTTGCCTGTGATGACACAAACTTGTACACCAAATGTGGGCATTTGCTTGTGCTGACAAAGAAACGCCATACACATGTATCTCTATTATATAAACACAGTCAATTATGACAAATCACAGCATGCTACTGTATGCTTTTGACCAGAATTATATGGTCATCATGAAGGATAAAAGGCTAGTCATATTTAGCTGGGCAAGGAGCCATGGCAACGACAAACTGCTGGGACTCGGGATGAATAACAGAATGGATTTTTATTGTGTTACACATGACTACAACAGAACAATGAGCTTTGTGATAGTGAGTGTTTCCACCTTTATCATTCTTGACTGCTATTTACATGTTTTAAAAGAGCTTTTCCCAATTTTAGGGTAAGAAGGTAAAATAGGTCATGGGTTAATTTTAATTTTGAAATGTACTTGAAATTCATTGAAAAGGGTTTTTCATTCGTGCTTGTTTTAATAGATTAATGGCCATTACCACTAGTTGATGTACAGAATGTCAATATCATGGCAATATACTACTACTTTACGTACTGGGTCTCGGTCATGCTAGAAAACAACAAAACTATTCTCAAGAACGCATGTTGTCCAACTTCAGATTGAATTGATTGTATACCTGGATACTTTTCACAATGTAAAAAAAAAGGCAAATGAGTGTAACAGACTGTATTGAGATTGTATTCAAACAATTATATTTGCTTTTTCTGTTTATTTTTTTACAATGTTCTGAAGAGTTTCCTGTCCAAAATGATTCATACCCTTTTCAGTATAGGCCCACCAGTGTTCTCGAGTTACAGTGCATTAGCTACATTATGCTAGTACTTACCTGGCCCCTTTGAGTGGTACATCATATTGTAGTTCCTCAAGAGTCAGTTAAGATCAGGGTTCTGAGTAATTTTCAAAAGTAAAGCATAATGAAAATGGAAAACATTTTTCATTATTTTACTTACTTTACTTACTAACTTTTAAACTCTTGACACCTTCTCTGTCTCATTTCTAGCTAGACTGCACCCACCTAACCCCCCAAAAAAGAATTCACTAACTTGAAATTTGGGCCAGGATAGGAATAATTTTGTCTCTCCACAATGTTTCATCTCTTGAAAAAAGAGATCATTGTTTTCATTATCATTGTAAATCATCTCTTACGATCATTATCGAGAATTTGTCCTTGTTCAGTTTTGTTTTTACATTGGGTCCCAGTTTTTATCAACAACATACCCCAAAAGACCTCATGAACTAAGGGCGAAGTTAAATGACAAAAGTACCTCTATACCAGTGTTTTTCAAACTGTGTCAGTGTGCCGCGAGATATTGTCAGGTGTGCCGTGGGAAATTATCTCATTTGTGTGCCTGTGCGGTCTAGCGCCGGGCAACGTAATCATGCATTTGCAACATTGTAGTACTCTTCCATACCAGCAGGTAGCAGCAGCAGGTAGCCAATTTTCTTTGTTTAGAGACAAGCGAATTAGTGACGCATGTTTATCCAAACAGGCTCATGTTTCAAACCGAGTAAGTATCAATATGAATGAAACATTATAAAATAAATTTTTCTTTGTGTTTATTTAATTCCTATTACTTTTCACAATGTAAAAAAACAATTATCATACAACATCATTCTTCAATGTTAAAAAAATGCTTATATAAACAATATACACTTTAATTATTCTGTATAATTAAAAATAACTGCACATTCTTGGAAACACATATATTTTTGTCTTTTGTCTACTACCATAATTCCCACATAATCGCAGAGGAAAGCCTTTATCATGTTTTATCAGAAAAGGCTAATGAATTGGGATGTCTTTGGACATTATTTCTCAAAAAGAGAACGTTTCTTACTTTTACTTTAGAGTTTGTTGGAAATGTGGCGGGCCGATTGGGGGATTCAAAGCCTTTTTTTGGGGGGGTGTAAAATGTGTGGTGCCAAATGGGGATGAGTATGCGGTCCCTTGAGCCAGAAGTTGTTCTGGGCTGTCGTGAGTGTGGTTACATTGACGCATGCCTGGCCACTTTCTTTTATAGAGAAGAATGACAGCACCACTAAAATGAGCAGAATGAGCGGGCCAAAGCAAGCAGCACATCTCAGCGGCTGGATCTCATTCTCATCCAGGCATGGACAGACACGCTCAACCACAGAGCTTGGAGGAAATTACTGCACAGCCCTTTCATTCAACCGACGTCTTTTTTTTCCCTCCTCCAGAACCAGAAACTCCTTTTCACTCAACACTCTCAGTCTAAGTTTTTTGCTTAACCTTTGCCACCCCCTCGAGCTGTCTTTCTCTCTGTTCTTTTTTTTCCCACCCATCACACCAGTCTGCTAAACCTATTAAGAGAGCAAAAATGTAGTGAAATGAAATAAGATGGGGAATTAAACCCCAGCATTGGTGAAGATAAAGCAAGTCTATTTATGAGTGTAGAAAAATGAAGCTAGCTTTGTGGGTGAAACTGGACTATGTCTGCCCCAGACTTGTGAGAGTCTTGGAAAACAGCCCTTGAGTTCAGTGAAGTTGAAAGAAAAACAATCTTTCTTCCATAATTACTTTCAATTCTATGAAGATAAGAGGAAATAATTCAAAACAATAATATCGATCTATTTGTTTTCTGTACTGCTTACCCTCAGTAGGGTCGTGAGTGAACTGGAGCCTATCCCAGTTTGGCCAAGAAGGGGAGGAAAAACCTGGACTGTTAGCCACATTCAAATCAATACATTTCTGTTATTTTATTCAAGTACAAAGACATTCAGGGCAGCACGGTGAGAAAGTGGTTAGTATTCTGGCTCACAGTTCTGAAGTTGCGGGTTCAAATCTGGGCTACAAACATTTATACAATTTTTCCCCTCTCGTTGACACTTTGCATTTTTGTTGAACGAGGGTGGAAAAACAATTAGAAACAATAGGCAGTATGTTACTTACGAATCTTAAAGCCATGCCCCTCTATGTCTGATTTATTATGGGCCTGTTCATGGAACGAAGCAGTTCAACTTAAAGCGGAAGTCAACCCAAACCTATTTTTTTCAAAAATATGTTCTCAGCAGGCCCACTAGTTGAAACATTCTGATTAATTTTGTGTTAGTAGAATATAAATTAAGCAGCAAAATGCACTCGTTTTTAGCCATCTCTGGGGGCGGCCATTTTGTCTTCTAACGACTGAAAATGACATCACAACTGCTCACAACGACCAATCACGGCTGACCTCTTTTCTGAATCTGAGCCGTGATTGTCGAAAATGACATCACTAGTGGAAAAAACGAGTGGATTCACACTTATTCCACAAACACAAAATTTATCCGAATGCCCTGTTTCAACTAGTGGGCTTGCATTGAACATATTCTTGAAAAAAAAATGTTTGCGTTGACTTCCATCTTTAATATCACTCATACTGATTATATCTTCTTTTTTTAAAAATATATGTAGAATATATGTATGTATTGTTCTGACATTTTTCTAGCCTTATTGCAGCTCACACTGTTGAACATACCCAGGCCAGCGCTAGCCATTTTGGTGCACTAAGCATAAATGCCTTGTCGGATTATTGTGGTCACGTAAACATGCTGTTACAAAATAAACAAACAATTGTTATTTAAAACATTTTCTTACCTGCAAGAGACGTGCAAGCATCCTCTCGCTGTTTTTTTTCTTTTCCTCTTTTCCGTCCCTAACTCTTGATGCCTTTTCGATGTCCAGATATCCAAGAATATACTTCTGCCAAACTTGGGATTGACACATAATGGAGCGAAATACTGGGGGGAGGGCACCAAAGGTAGACCTACGAGATGGTTGCACAGGAGATTAATCTTTTTTAGTGTAAATAAGCCTCTGTTATTTTTCAAGTCAAGTCAAATTTATTTATATAGCCCTTAATCACAGGAAAGTCTCAAAGGGCTTCACATATGCACCAGATCATATACACGGCATCCCCTGATCTTAACAGGAGGGCAAGAAAAAACCCAACTGGGGAAAAGTGAGAAATCTTGAGAAGGGACCACAGATGGTGGAATCCCCCTTCCAGGATGATCAGGCTGCAATGGATGCAGAGTGTGCAACATTGAACACACATTATAGTATTATACAGTGTTAGTTACAGTCATGTGAAAGTTAATCAAATGAATAAGAATAAGAATAAGAATGCCTTTATTGATCCCACAGTGGGGAAATTTTCATTGTTACAGTAGCAAAGATATAGGTCACACAGGGGCGGCGGCATAATGTGGCCATTAATGTATAACATTGACGGCAAACATTTAGAATCAAACCTATGTAGATATACGCAGTAACATGTGTATACACACCAACCTACATCTACATAAAAAATATGAGGAACACTCATTTCGGCCTGTACATAGTACAGAGGAAAAAATACTCTAAGTGACAGTGCTGCAGTGCTGTAGTGAAATGTAAGGAACAGCATTGGATAAAAATAAAACTAGACTAACAGTAGTGGGGAATGTTGAGTATTGCACGGTATTACAGTAGTGGGGAATATTGGGTATTGCACGATACGAGCTCAGGTGCAGGACTGCACAATTGCACTAATGACCGCCAGTTTGTAGAGACTACACAATGTTCTTGTTAAAGAGTCTGACAGCAGCAGGCAAGAAGGAACGGCGGAATCTCTCCTTTGCACAGCGAGGGTGTAACAGTCTGTCACTGAAGGTGCTGTGGAGTGCTGTTAGGGTGCCCTGGAGGGGGTGGTCCGGGTTGCCCAGCATTGATGACAGCTTGGCCAACATCCTCCTGTCCCCCACCGAGTCCACAGAGTCCAGGGAGCAGCCCAGGACAGAGCCGGCCCTCTTGACCAGTTTGTCCAGCCGCTTCTTGTCCCGGGCCGAGACGCCGCCTGCCCAGGTGACCACTCCCTGGAAGATGACCGATGCAACCACCGAGTCATAAAAGTTCCTGAGGAGTGTCCCCTGAACCCCAAAAGACCTCAGTCTCCTGAGGAGGAAGAGTCTGCTCTGACTCTTCCTATAGAGGGCGTCTGTGTTGTCGCACCAGTCCAGTTTATTGTTCAGATGAACACCCAGGTACTTGTAAGTTGAGACTCTCTCAACATCTGTTCCCCGGATGTTCACTGGTGCAGGTGAAGAGTGCTGGCGCCTACCGAAATCCACCACCATTTCTTTGGATTTCCCCGCATTGATCAGGAGGCGGTTCTGCTGGCACCAGTCCACAAAACCCTGAGTAAGTTCTCTGTACTCCCGATCATCTCCGCCTGTGATGAGGCCGACAATCGCAGAGTCGTCAGAGAACTTCTGCAGGTGACAGGTAGGGGTGTTGTAGTTGAAGTCCGAGGTGTAGAGGGTGAACAGGAAGGGAGCCAAGACAGTTCCCTGTGGGGCCCCCGTGCTGCAGAGGAGCACGTCAGACACACAGTCCTGTGTCCTCACATACTGTGGCCGGTTTGTGAGGTAGTCCTGGATCCATGTGGTGAGGTGGTGCGCCACCCCCGCCCGCTCCAGCTTGTCTCCCAGTAGGGTGGGCTGGATGGTGTTGAAAGCACTGGAGAAATCAAAGAACATGATCCTCACAGTGCTCCCCGCCTTCTCCAGGTGGGAGAGTGAAGTGTGGAGGAGGTAGATGATGGCATCATCCACACTGATGCCAGGCTGGTATGCGAACTGGAGTGGGTCCATTGAGGAGCTCACCAGGGGGCGCAGGTGGACAAGGACCAGTCTCTCCAGGGTCTTCATCAGGTGAGACGTCAGCGCCACCGGTCTGAAGCTGTTGAGCTCCTTCGGGTGGGGGGTCTTTGGCACCGGGACCAGGCAGGATGTTTTCCATAGCTGGGGGACCCTGCCCAGCTTGAAGTGCTGCAGGAAGATGTCATCGATGAAGTGAGCAGGGGCCCAATGGTCAATGTAGAAATCTTCAATAGTAGCGCCTCCAAGGATGTGGTCAGCCTCCGATCTTGTAGCAGTCAGTTGCTGTTGGATCAAAGCAGCAACCTCCAATTCGGTCGTCATTACCTAATTCCCAAGCATGGGAAAAGGGGGCAGAAAAAGAATAGAAGCGGCAGTAAAGAGGCCAAAACAAGCAGTTCAACTAAATGCAGAATCGTACAAATAAGTCTTAAGTCGTGTTTTAAACATTTCTACTGAGGTAGTGCCTCTAATATCCATGGGTAGGGCATTCCAAAGCATCGGTGCCCGAATAGAAAACGCTCTAGAGCCTGCGAACTTCTTTTTAGCTCTCGGGATCACTAAAAGGCCGGCATTTTGTGACCGAAGATTTCGGATCGGAACATATGGTATCACTAAGTCGCCGAGATAGGAAGGTGCTAAGTCGTGCAGTATTTTGTACGTAAGTAGCAAAACCTTGAAATCACATCTCAAGTGGACTGGGAGCCAATGCAAATTGTCTAATATCAGAGTAATCATATCAAACTTTCTCATCCTCGTCAAGAGTCTTGCTGCGGCATTTTTGACTAAGTGCAGACTTTTAATACTAGACATGGGAAGACCAGAGAGCAAAACGTTACATTAACCGAGGCGAGACGTAACAAACGCATGGATTAAAATTTCTGTGTCACTATTCGACAGAATTGGACGAATTTTAGCAATATCACGTAGATGGAAAAATGCAGTTCTAGTAATATTCTTAATGTGCATTTGAAAAGATAGAGTTGGGTCAAATATAACACCGCGATTTTTTGTTGAATCACTTTGGTTAATGGTACAAATATCGAGCCCCAGAGCGGTGTTCTTAAATAGGTGCCGATGACGAGCAGGGCCAATATCAACATCTCGGTTTTATCTTTATCTAATATTTTTGTATTACATATATCTATTAACATGCTTTACAAACATTAACATATTATATACTAACTTATTATTATAATTACTATTGTCTTTTTTTTTTTTTTTAACAAGCTTGATTTTCTTTGGTGCCCCCCAGGCAGTTGGTGCCCTACGTGCGTGATAAGGGTATGCCAAGCGCCGTGTCTGAACATACCTCCACAAAAAAACATATCAAAAGATGCATTTGGACGTCGGTCACATCATTATTTATTCTGTGTTACCATGGCAATACAACCCCCCCCAAAAAAAATACAAAATTAAAAAACCCGACAAATATATTCCCACCGTAATTGAATAAGGAAATGTGAAAAGAGTGACCACACGAGTCCCGTTTTCCCAAGCATGATGATACAGAATTCAACAGACTTGTTTCTCATCTTATTTTGTTGACACGCTTCAGATCTTTATCTTGACATCAATCAGTTTTTTTGGAACTGTAAACCCTCAGTTCTGTCTTCATGGACAGGGGGAGCGAAAATTAAATTAAAAAAGGGCATTTTCATCGGTGTTTGGAATAACTACTAGAACTGTCAGCAGAAAAATCTTTGAAAATTTGTAGAACTCATTACCCTTGCCACACTATTTACTACTGCTGCCTTAGTGATTTTTGTAGACAGGTGTCTGCTCTCATAAAAAAACTTTTGTCATGTACAAATTAATTTGAACCTTTGATTTCAGTTGAAATGAAAGGAAGTCGATCAACTCCTCAATTGATTGCAATGTTAGATTTTTGCGCATTTCTCAGCAAGAATCAAAGGTTAACACGTTTATTTGTCCAAGGTAAACACTCTCACCGAGCTACATCTCAAAATGCAGAGTCATTCTCTGTCACTTAGGTGCCATTTCAAAGACAGGTGCGGAGAATCCACTGCCAGCCACCTATCACATGCCACTCCCTCTCCTCCTGACAGATGAAAGTATCAGTGTCACAATGTGAACTCCTTGTCATTCTGACTCAGTGCTTTCTCTATAATGGTTGTTAAATTAGTAGAGTGGAACCTCGCTTTAACGGACTAGTAGGGGAAATGCGTCGTCCATTAAAGCCATTTGTTTGTTAAATTGAAGCTCCTTTGTTGTTGTGCCCCAAAACATATGAAACTGTACAACAATATGTAAAAAATAATAAAACCTAACCCTAAGTAAAAAAGTTAGAAAAGGTTTTAAAGGTTTTTAGCTTACCTTCAAACCAGACCCCTTTCCATAAGCGGGCCATTGGGGGCTGTGCCTGCTCACCAAGATGCTCGTGAATTTGGTTTGATTGATAGACAGTCTTATCTGCAACACCCATCACTGCCTTACTGAAAATAACGTGAGGCTTATACATGACAAATATGTCAATGTTGGCGTGGGAGAATCCTGCACATTTTCCAAAATGAATCTGTAAGTTTTTTGTGTGGAATTGTGTAATGTGGCAACAACCATCACTGCCTTACTGAAAATAACTTGAGTCTTATACACGACAAATATGTCAATGTTGGCGTGGGAGAATCCTTCACATTTTCCAAAATGAATCTGTAAGTTTTTTTGTGTGGAATTGTGTAGTGTGGCAAAACATGTCTATAAAATATGTACATATTTGTAAATAACGAGAGCCAAGGACACTCCAGTAGACTGGCACGGGGCAACAGTCTGAAACTCAACATAAGCGTGAAAAAAAAGCTACCGCTGTATTATTATCAAACATTATCATATCAGAAAACTGTAATCACTCATCACATCTCTACTGAATGCCCACATCAACCTTTAAAAATATCACCCCTATATTTTGTATTTTATGGACGGAGTGTTTTCGTCATGAAGTGACTTAGGCATTGTAGTAACCACCTCTATGGAGAGGAAAATGCCCTTGCCATAAAATCCGTAATATTTGGGCAATCATTCTAATATTTTAAAAAGTTAAATTTGGGTGACTATTGATCGCAGTTTTTTTTTTTTTTTTTTTTTTTTGCAACCTTTATTTTCCTACATTATGTTTACTGTTACAGGCGTATCACAGTATGGAAAGTGAGGAGGGACTTATTTTGTAAGTGTTGGCAACTAAAGAGTCATTTGAACCTGCTTGATCAAAGAAACCACTTGTGCCACAAACCCTTTGGACATCTAAAATGGAGATCCATTTTCATTTAGTTTTTTCTTTTAATTTTTGCTGCAGACACCATTAAACCAGGTTGCTCTTTTAAAGCGATATGTGAGAGCAACCGCCATATTGGATGAGGCCATTCCATTAGCCATAAAATTGGAAAATAATATTCATATAATTGAGTTAGAATAACAATGCAATCAAAAGCAATGGTTCGGTATTGTAGCGAATATGCTTTCATGTGGACCACATCTTCAGGGCTGGAGACAAGATTCAGCCAGATGCCATCAAGTCTGCTCCAGCCTCACTTAAAAACCAGGGGAATCACCAGGGGACCCAGGCAATTGGATTTTACAAGGACATGCTAGGACTCAGGAAGACCCAAAATCCTGATAAGGAGCCACTCGTCGTCACCTGAAAACCTCCACAGACAACGGATGTTCATTCGAATGGCCTTAAAACAGACTGTTTGGCTGCCTCCTCAGCAGGGGGCAGGCCCGACGAACATTGACAATGCTGGATGAAGAACGACCCCAAGAGGTCGACATGGGAACTGCAGCATTAAACTTCCTATCAATCAAAATTATCTTGAAATGAAACATATTTGAATATATATTTGTGTATTGCTTACTTTGTGTATCCTGCTAACTTTGCATTGAGGAATCTGCTTCTCTATGGTAACAATAATTTTTCTAGTCACGTTTATGAAATGACCGTGTGGATGTTGGGTTAAACTCATATCTTTGACTCCTAAACTTTAGACACATTCAGAATGAGATGTGGGTCCGCTGATAGTGTAGTGGTACACACGCCTGAGTTGTGTTTGGCGACCTCACCCCTTCCCCTTTTTCTTAAGGAGATAAAAAGGCCTGGCCTTTGTCTCACTCTCTCTCTGAACTTCACGCTCTCTCCAAAGCTCTCCCCCAAAGAAACATCTCACCTCTCAGATCTTCTCCAAAAACACAAGATAACCCCTCTCAAAAGAAACGTCTCTCTCTTTCACTTCTCAACTTTTTGATCTTTTGGCTGCATTTTTGCTGACGCTTCCACGCGCCCGAAAATCACCCGCGGTTGACCTGAAAAGCTAAATTGGACCACTCCGAACCTCGTCACCACACACGTGGCAGACACGCCGGACTCCGGCTCTTGGGTAGCAACCGCTGAAGCAACTGTCCTGTCCTGTTTGCAGCCGACCCCGCGCAGCGGCAGGTCGGTGTCACCTGAGAACCCAACCAAGCTTGGTCCCGCTACCAGTAATCTCTCTCCCCTTCTTTTTCCCTCCATTTTTTTTCCATCTGCAAACGAGTGAAGGTTCTTCCCCCACTTTTCGCTCATCACGTGAGCAGCAGCAAAAGTGACTACTTTGCAGCCACCGGGGCTTTTCGAGTGGGTGCATACAAAATTGGTAGTGAACGCTAGCAAACTTTGTGCATTTCATAAGGTCCTCCAGCTTGGCTGTATAGTCGTCCTTCCGCTCACCAATCAGACGTCCCCATTTTCCCTTACCTCCCAGTTAATTTCGATATGTTTTTCTTATTTTGTCTTCATTTATTTAGGCTTGCTATATTGTAGTGTTTTCTTGTATGTTCCACTAGAATAGTTAATAAACATCGTCCATATACAGAAGTCAAGTGTGAATTGGTTGTGTTTGGGTCAAGGAATTAACCTCTATTTTATTCCAAGAACTCACAACTTATTTTATTGCAGCGCCTTCACATTTTATGACTGTTTTTTCGTCAAATTCCCCTCAAAACCCCCAAAACTTTGACGTGGTGCCCCTAGAGGTGGGCAGGAGTAATGCAGGCATTGCTCCCGGCCGCTACAAACTATTGACACACTTACGAGTGACCCCCATGTTCGCTACAGTATTAATTCAATGAGTTATGGCTTGATGATACATCTGCAAAGGAGCAAATGAACGAGGCATCTTCACAAATAGCCTCGCTTTGCCAATACGACTGAAGCATCGATGTACTCAAGAGGGCATCTATGTATATGTATTGTAAATGTTGTCTATGATAATTCTTGCGAGTGGGTGCTGCAAAGGGCGCCATTCCAGACTAATGACTAGAAGTGCTACGCAAGTATATCCAAATATATGGAGTAAAGTGAGTTCTCTTTGTTGGGTATTAAAGGGACGGTGGGGATGGGGATGGCCATGTTTTCACTAACAAGTTCATTTTATTTATTTTTTGATCAGGAAAATGAAAAGAGTTGCCATTTTCTATTTTATCCATTCATTTTGGAGAAATTAGGAAATAAGTAACCCCATGAATAACGCTTCTTGTTAATTAGGCCAATGGCCGCGCCCTCTACCGTTCTATCCTTGTTCGGCCGGAGTCACGGGAGGAACAGATTCCAAACTCCCCATTGGAAACCATTGTACTTTCATTGCTTATAACGTCCAAATACGGCGACCAATTGGCACCAAAATGTATGTGGACATCCCTACTAATGCCCACTTCAACATATCAAAAGGATTAACCTCTGCGTGGCTGATTTATATGAGAATGAGGAAATGTGAAAGTGAGCAGAGCTACATAGCTTTATGCTGGGACGAGCGCACACTGCTTCTTTGCTTAGAAAAAAAAGACACTGCTTCTTTGCTGATCACGGTTAAGACGGGTGAGGCAATAAACACCAGTCAGAATATTTACAGAGACTGAAGTGGGAATGAGTAGACGTGCACATTTATTTGGATGAGGAATGGCCCCAGTTTTTCGACCTACAACACGCCGCCCAATTTGGAACAGCCGAAATGGCACGTTCCAATGCGGCCACACTCGGCTGTGCAGTGAGTCTCGCTGGAACATTTTGTTCACTGAACATTGGCGCTTGTTGGATGAGTTCTTACCTCACTCTCACAGCGCTTCACTCAGGCAGAAGGTGGCGGCTGCAAGCAGTGTCAGACACCGCACATGGCTGCTTGGAAGGCAACCCCGCGACATGAAGATGCAGGTTCATGTTCACCTCCACACGCTGGGCGGACAGTAAGGAGCTACTGTTGTTGTGCTAACACCTTCTGTTTTAACGGCCTGAAGCTAGTTGTTGCTATTAGCCGTCCCGTTATCCTACCTTTAGCCGGGGAGGGAAGCGGGTGGGGGTATAAAGATCCAAGATGCCTGCCCTGCTGCTCGCTGCAAGCTTCCTCCTGGGAGTTGACACGAGTTTAGCATAGCTAAATGTCCGGAATATAACCAGTCGGGGTTCGTGTGTGCATTCATGCTCTTGTCCGCTTAAGCTTGTGTAAGTGGAGGAGTAATCGCCACAGTATTTTTGATTTTGTAGAGGTGATCATGATGAGATCACGTTTTATGTCAATAAATCCAAACTATTGTGCAGAACATTTTTATACTTTCACAGGTTGAAGTGGACAAGAGTAGTAATGTGCAATTGCATTTGGTGTCCGTTGGCGATCGGTCGCCGATTTAGACAACAGAACTGACAAAGCAAGCAATATTACCATGCTTGCCTCCCTCCCGTGACATAGACCGCTGAGACCGAAAACATAACATAAGCCACGCCTGTCGTAAATCCAATCACAAAAAAAGACCTTAAATCACGACGTCTTTTGGGGCGGGCACTTTAGTAGTGATGTCATTTTTACATGCAAACCTATTATATAAGAGCCAATGTTAAGCTCACCCAAGTGTTTCTTTAATAATAATTGACCCCCCCCCATGCATTTCATGTGACGCAACCCCCCCCCCCCTTAAGTTTCGGTTCTGGCGACAAATCTGCTTCAAAAACTGTTGTGGCCTGACAGTGGGGTTTCACAGTAGCCACAGAAATGGCTGACTCCAAATTAATAACTTCCAATTTGTCACCAGTACTAAGGTTAGTGTGCTTCCTTTTCTAACCTCTGTTATGTTTGGTTGCCATAGTGAATGTCTTTGACAAATAAATGTAGACTTACTCCACCCAAAATCAGTATAGAATGTTCAAATGTTAGATCTCAGTGCAGCTTTTGACACCCTTGATCACCAAATCATTTTACATCAGTTAGAGCATGCCATTGGAATTAAAGGAACCACCCTAAATTGGTTTCAATCGTACTTGTCAGGTGTCCGACAGTTTGTAAATACTGGCAAAAAACCTAGATGCCTATTAACCTTAAATATGGTGTCCTGCAGGAGTCCGTACTTGGGCCAGAACTCTTTAGTTTTTACCTGCTTCCCTTGGGTAATGTAGAAAACACTTTGACAACTTCTTTGTTATGCTGATGACACACAACTCTATCTATCTTTGAAACCGGAGGAAACTAATCATTTACCCAATCTTCAAGAATGCCTTAAAGAAATCAATAATCAATCATTTCCTACTATTGAACTGTGATAAAACCGAAGTAATTGTCCTTGGCCATGACCTCAGAGCCAAAGTTTCTTGTGATCCAGCTGCTTTAGAGTCTTTTGTGCTCACTTTAAGAAATACAGTGAGGAATCTCATTATCACCCTTGACCATGAGTTAGCAAAACGTGCCAAGGACAGCATTCTTTCACTTGTGTTGTCCGTTCCTGTTTCGGTCACCTGATTGTAGTCGGGAGACGCAGTGGTGATCCCTCTCCAAGGCCGGCGCTGCCTCCGGGGCCGTCGCACGCCATCGATAAAAGGGTGGGGGTACGGGGCTCAGAAGCTCAACAATACGCTACAGGGAGACAAGGGTTGTACTGCAGCCTCGCTTTATTGGTATATACTAGGGATGTGCGCAACTAGTCGTTTAACCGTCTACGATTTATTAAACATTTAATATTTTACTAGTCGGTTAAACGCTGTATTAAGAATCACGCATCTGCCTCTATCAACAAGCTGAGCACCAAGAGAAATCATTCGCTTATACAAGCGAGGTATGGCAAAAGACAGCTTAGTGACAACAATAGGCTCATACACAAAACGCAAACGCAACCATGGTGAAAATTAGGCGCTTCAAGGAAGGAAATACAGTGCACTTTGAGTAATCAGTATAAGGCGACTGGCAACAACACTGGGAAAATTCCTGATATACAGCAATTAACAGTGTCTGGTCAAAAGCATAGCACTGACAGTTTTTTTTTTTAAACAGCAAAAACTATGTGAATTGCATTTTGTAAACAACTTCCGCTAAAACGGGGAAGAACTAGAGAAAGGATATAAAATTAAACAAGGCCCTGAGAACTGCCTAGAACATTGAAGTGCTCCTCACACCATTTAAGTGAGCCAGGCACCATAACGGTCGGCTGCCCTGCGTGGACGTCCTGGTCGTTGGACTGGCAGGCTCAGCTGGTGTGACTCCGCGTCCCCACCATTCTCATGGTCTGCATGGGAGGGGAGGATGGAATGAGCACAACCTGAGCGGGGTCGGATGCAGATGGGGAAATGGTGCCAGGACCATTGTGAGTCATGGTTGAGAACAAATGACGCAAACGTAGATCATTGTCCGCTGGGTCGTCCTCCACAGCTGGTGGGGAAACCTCTGTGGGTGCCCACCTCTGAGCTCGGTCCAAAGCCTAGGTGTTGTCCAGGGGATCACGGCTGCAATAATGTTTAAGTTGATCGTGGTGAACAACTTTCACCTTGGACCTCGGGTTCTTCTGGATGAGGTACACCAGGTCATCCAATTGTCCCAGGACAAAGACCATCCCTTCATATGACAGAAGGAACTTCCTCACTTTGTTCTTGACGTGGCGGGCACCTTTCACATGGTACCACACAGGATCTCCAATCTTGTGCTGTGTGTGGCAACAGTTTTTGTCATACTGTCTCTTTGCGCGTGTAACAGACTCACCCAGAGCTTCTCTGGTGATCAGATGGGCCAGCTCCAGCCGTTCACGCAGCTGTTTGACGTACTCTGGAACTGACGGTTGAATGTCCAGGTCAGGAGGCAGCCCCGCAACGAGACCCACTGGTTCGCTCGCTTCTCGGCCGAACATCATGAAGTTTGGCATGAATCCGGTGGAACTGTGTTTAGTTGCCCTGTAGGCCATGACAGCGTAAAAGACCATAAGGTCCCAGTCCCAATGGCAACGTTCCGCGGTGGAGGCCAGAATCTTCTGGAGGGTAGCGTTGAAACGTTCAACCTGGCCATCTGACTGGGGTCTAAATGGTGTAGTGTGAGTCTTGTCAATGCCAAACAAGCGGCACATGCTTTGGAATACTTCAGATTCAAAATTGCGTCCCTGATCGCTGTGCAGTGCGTGAGGTATCCCGTAGCGGCACACCCACTCGGATGCAACAACCTCAGTGACAGTCATAGCTCGCTTATCGGGAATTGGAACCACCTCCGTCCATTTTGTGAAATAATCTTGTATGACAAGCACATACCGGTTTCTGCGCTCAGTCTCGTTGACTGGTCTCATGATGTCCAAGGAAATGTGCTCCATTGGGGGGCCACTCGGACAGTTCGCATTGGACCTTGTGGTCTCTTGAGGGGACGGGCCCTGGACGCACAGCTGGTACATGTACGGCACCAGAGGGTGACATCCTCTCTCATGTGGTACCAGTAGTATCTGGTTTGTAGTCTGGCCAAGGTCCACTCAACACCGAAATGTCTCATCACTTCGGGCTGTAGGTTGCGTGGCAGCAGAATTTGTGGGTAGAATTGGGTGTCGTCTAGGCAGTAGAAGCAACGGGCCAAACGACCATCTCTGAAGTAGAGTCGTTTCCATTGGGACCAGTACGTTTTAACGGCTGGGCTGCATGAAGAAACTGCAGTCCATGGGGGGCGCTCACTGCTGGCCTTCATCCAGGCCCGTATGGGTGCAATGTCAGCATCGGCGTCCTGGGCTTGGTTCAGCTTCCCCATGGTCCAGCCATGAAACAAAGAAGCAGTACCAGGGGTTTTAGTCACATATACTTTCTCTGTCATATTTACAAGGTTTACGTTAGTCTGACTGTCTTGGTTTAAAGTCTGTGTGTCAGTTATAGGGGTACTTTGACTTACCCCCACTAGACCCGACACCGTGGTGATTGGTCGTCCCCCTACCCCCACTGGACTCAGCGACAGGGAACTGGAGACAGAGTCCAATTCACACTTGACCGCCTGATGAGAGACGCCCCTTGGATGCGAGAAGGGGTCCGGCACTTTGAATGCACAGGACTGGCGGCAGGATCTTCTGGAGAGGCCATCAGTATTGGCGTGCACTCGGCCTGGGCGGTGAATAATCTCAGTCATATTCAGCAAGCTTTTCGAGCCAACTGTCCTTCCGGCTCTTTCATTCTGGTGAGCCAGGCGCAAGCTTCTGTGGTCTGTGCGCACTTTGAAGTGTCGTCCAAGGAGGTACTGAGAGAAATGGGAAGTGAAATCCACAATGGATAGAAGTTCACGTCTCGTTGTGCAGTAGTTCTGTTCGGTTCTTGTCACTTTGCGACTGCCATAAGCCAACACGCGCTCCACGCCCTGCTGAATCTGCGATAGTACAGCACCTATGCCCGCGTCACTTGCGTCGGTGTCCAGTATCATTTTGCCGCAATCAAGTGGATAGCCAAGGATGGGGGCTGAAGTGAGGCGACACTTAAACTCGTCAAAAGCCGCTTGGTGCTCTGCATTCCACTGGAAATGAACGTTTTTCTTGGTCAGGTAGCGCAAGGGTTCAGCTATCGAAGCTAAGTCCTTTACAAACCGACGATAGTACGAGGCTAGGCCGATGAATCGTCTCACCTCCTGGACCGATGTGGGTGTGGGCCACGTCTGGACCTTCTGGACTTTGCTTGGGTCTACCGTGCTCAGATACTATGTGGCCAAGGTATGCAACTTTGTGTCGGAAGAGACAGCATTTAGAAGGTTTAAGTTCGCTTGCTGAAGTCGGTCAAACACCTTGCCAAACGCAGCATCTTTGTCACGTCCCTGGCCAGCCCAATGATGTCGTCCAAATAGACTAAGCAGGTCTCCCACTGCAGGCCAGTCAAGATGCGGCCCATCAGCCGTTGGTCACCGCTTTGGGCGTTGCAAAGGCCAAATGGCATGACATTCCATTCGAAGAGGCCCGGGTACAAAAAGCGCCGGCTTTGTGTGCTCTTGGGGTCAACTCCACTTGCCAGTTGCCCGAAGCAAGATCCAATGTACTGAACCACTTGGCAGAGGAGAGTGTGTCCAGCGTATCCTGGATCCGTGTTAGGGGATACGCATCTGTTATGGTACGGTCGTTGAGGGCTCTGTAGTCGATAGACGGTACGTCCCATCCTTTGGACGCACCATAACAATGAGTGAGGCCCAGCTACTGGGACTACGTTAAGCAACACCGCTTTGCAGGCTGTCGCAGATCTGCTGGTCTGCATGCTGCTGCTATTCTCCCGCCATTCTCCTCGGCGGTTGTTTGACTCGAGCGCCAGGACGGGCCATGATGTCGTGCTGGACAAGGCTGGTTCGGCCTAGGTCTAAAGGCCCTGTGGAAAATATCTGTCCATAAGTGCACAGCAAACGTTTAAGTTGGAGCTGTTCATGGTCATTAAGGTCTGGGGAGCTCTGGGCATAGAGCTCTTTTGGGTGCTGAGGAACCACCAGTGGGCTGGCAGGTGTGTCTCCCACTGAGGGTACACTGCACGGTTGCACGGCTTAGGCCGGCTGGAGGAGTCTGGCAATGGATCCTTCTTTAATAGTCACAGCTTTGTTGCACGGGTTGAAAAGTCGAAGGGGAACCACTTTGGAAGGCTGCGCATTGATCAGTACTCTGGCAACGAGCACCTTGGACTTCTCGACAAAACCTTTCGTGGGACTGAGCATCAGGTTGCTGCGCTTAGATTCACACTGCCCTTCACTACATATTCCTGCCCCGGTTCCACAACAACGGACCTGGCTACTCTCACCGCAAGTGTCTTTGGGCCGGCTTCAGCTTGGTAGTAGGGCACTTTTTCGCCAAACAAGATGATGCAATTTCAACCAAAATCAAGGCGAGCTTCGGCTCGAGCAAGAAGAAAGGGATGCCCTAGCAGCACTTCATTGCCAGACATATCCGCCACAACGAAATCAATGGTCACCTGACGGCTGCTGATATCAACAGGTATTTGGGCCTCACCAAGTACGGGCACATCTCCAGGGCCTACACCAATCAAGGTCGAAGGCTACAGAGGGGGTCTCGCATCGGGGTGAATGGCGTTGGAATAGTGCAGTGGCAGCACACTTCTTTGGGCCCCGCTGTCCAGAACAGCGCACACTTCCAGCTCATAAAGGCGCACGGCTATGCACATTTCCTTGTTTGAAGCCTTGAGATGGAGCCTGGGTGGTTCAGGGCTGTCACGAGGGCTACTGCTCAAGGTTGAAGTTTTGGTGGTTTTGTGAGGTGAAGGACACTGCTTTTTAACATGGCCCCAACCTTGACAGTTATGGGAGCGAACTCGGCCCTTTTTAAAGTCCAGGCTGTCTGAGTTCCACAGCGGCTGAAGCTGCATGATCGGAGGAAGGGCCGTAGGTAGTTTCAAGCTCATATACTAGCCGGCGGTAATCCAACTTCCATGAACGAGGGTTACGGTGGACCCCAGCTGCTCCAACCAAACAGTATTTCAACTGTGTTGTCATAGTCTTCTCCGACCAATAATTCGCCTTGGCGCAGCTCTCACACTTTTCTCCATGGTGTGCTGCCGTCGTATCGGTCAGGGCGTAGTGTGGGGATCCTTTCTCTGGGATCATCATCCTCATCACTATTAGTTTGGGGTTGACGAAAGGAACTGTGAGACTGACGCTGAGGATATGCCGGATTTTGCTGACGGTCTACTGCATCAATTTGTTTGCGTTCTTTTGACTTGCAAGGGGCTGGCGTGCTATGTGCAAAACTCCCCAGATGAGCAGAGGTAAATGGATTCGAGTTTGCTACTTCCATTTGTATGGTGGGAGCTGAACCATTGAGTGAACTGCAGTCCGTGCAGTGAGGGCGATTTTTATAAACGTCATCAGCAAAGGGATTTGACCAGGAAAACTGGCGGGGCGAGCAATTCCTCTCCATTAGCACATGTGTTAGCACAATTTGCGTCACACAGCAATGGGTTATAATGTCCACATTTCGCCACAGTCTTGCATTGGTTAGCTCCCTTAATCCACTCAGCACTTTTAGGATCACTGTCCGACAGCATATATGGTTAATGAGCCCCAAGTCCAAAGTTTTCGCGGGGATACTGAACAGCAGCCATCGTGAGTTAGCTTAGCTATGGGCTAATGGACGCAGTTAACTTGATTAACCACCTGTGCTCGTATTTTTCGGTGCTCACCCCTCCTTTTAACAACGTGATAGGGTCCCTTCGTGGTCGCCAGTGTTGTCCGTTCCTGTTTCGGTCGCCTGACCGTAGACGCAGGGAAGATCCCTCTCCAAGGCCGGAGTTGCCTCCGGGGTCGCGGCCGTCGCACGTTGTTGATAAATGGTAGGGGGGAGCTCAGTAGCTCAACAACACGCTACAGGGAGACAAGGACTGTACTGCAGCCTCGCTTTATTGGTATATACACTTTTCTCCTGCTTCTCATATTTTTCTTACTTCGTCCCTCACATCTCTCTCTATCTCACCAGCATACGCGCACCTGCACTCTCTACTGCCCTCTTCCCCCACGCATGCGCACACCACACCCGCACGTCACACACAAGCTTGTCACAATCTTTCTTTCTTTCTGTTTTATGGCAGTATACCACCAATCATTGGGGCATTACCGCCACCTACTGGGTTTGAATTTGGATGAGAGAGCTTTGCAGTTACAGACTAGATGAACTCAGATTTTCTTTATTAACCCTGTCCTACGCAGATACTCAACTATATGCCCCCACCCGTTCGTGTTTGGTAAGTTAAGAACAAATTCCAAACTAAATTCTGTGTTAGCATGTCACAATACTCGCAACATCTGCTTAAAAAAAAAAAGATCAACATTTGTCTCCGTTAATGTCTATGTTAAAGTACATAATAGATAATAATAGATAATGGCTAAAAAAAACGAACTACCCAAAATATTTTTAAAAGATAAAAATACTGATATTGATTAAATAACAGATATAAGTGAATTTAATTAATATTTCATTCATGTAGGTAGTAAACTAAAGAAATTCCTGAGCCAAGAAATAAATATGACATAAATAAAAGTATTAAAAACAACCCCTCCACTAAGTTCCTTAGTGCTGTGAATGAAATATTTTGTAAAACACACACACCAAAAAATTTAAAACTCAACTGGCTGTTTTAATATTGATATTGCATTCATAAAAAAATATTATACAATATTGAGCGCAACCTTTCACATATATTTGTAACCTGTCCTTCAAAACTGTTACTTTCCCCATCAAAAATTAAAAACAGCAAATGTTATTCCGATGTATTTACTAATGAAAGACCAATATTATTACTGTCACAGTTCTCAAAAATGTAAGAAAAAACAATTTTCACATAGACTTGAAAACTTGATTGAGAAACACTCTTTTAAAGCGAAAACCAGCAGTTTCAGGGGAAAAAAAGATAGACCTGCTGTGGCAGTAATGGAACCTGTGAAGAAATTGCTACTTGTATAGATAAATATGTATTTACTGTTGGAATTTTCTTACACTTTTATAAAAAAGCTTTTGATACAATAGATAAGATCACAATATAATAATGGAAAAATTAGACCCATATGCATAAGAGGTTTGGCATACAAGTAAAATAAAAACAAAAAAAGTTACCAAGATGATAGAAATCAGTGTGTGCAGTTCAACAATGTAAAATCAAACCATTTGAAAATAACTCACAGCGTCCCCCAAAGCTCTGGGCTTGGTCCTAAATAATTCATACTGTGTGCCAATGATATCCGCTCTGTCTCCAAAGGTATTTTTTTGTAAGTTCTATTTGCTGATGGCACAACTTTATACTGCTCTGGAGAAAATATCCAGCTGCTTCTGACTACTGGGGGGAAATAATTAAATATATTTAAAAATGGTTTGACACAAACAAATTAACTTTGAGTTTAAACAACACAATGTTTATTATCTTTGGCACCAAAGAAATTAAAGTAAAAACAGCTCACCTGTGTTCTGAAGCTGATGCATGATTGGTCGTTAGCTGACCTGAGTTGGCTAATTGCTTAACTCATATTCCACAAACGCAATATTAATCAGAATGCCTTGCTTCCACTAGTGGGCCTGCATAGAACATATTTGGGTTGACTTTCCCCTATAAAGCGGAAGTCAACCCAAGCATTTTTTTTCTGGTTAGCACGTCCGCCTCACAGTTCAGAGGTCATGGGTTCAATCCCGGCTCCGGCCTCCCTGTGTGGAGTTTGCATGTTCTCCCCATGCCTGCGTGGGTTTTCTCCCAGTCACAGCTGACCTGTTCTCTGAATCTGAGCCGTGATTGGTCGTTGTGAGCAGTTGTGATGTCATTTTCAGTCAACAGAAGACAAAATGGCCGCCCCCAGAGATGGCTAAAAACGAGTGGATTAACACTTATTCCACAAACGCAATATTTATCAGAATGCCCTGTTTCAACTAGTGGGCTTGCATAAAACATATTCTTGAAAAAAATATGTTTGCATTGACTTCTGCTTTAAGTCATCAGTCATGCATGTATATGGGGTAAGGGTTTACAAGTCACACTCATACGTACAATTACAGTATCTGTGCATGTGTCAAGAGAGAGGAGCCAGGAGCGTGTTTTTGTTTTGTTTTTCTTTTGAGATACATTACTATACATTATATGAATAACCTACTAGTGTATTAACATGATGTGATTAGTAATACACAGAGCTGGGCATTTTACTAAAATTTCCCGGTCCGTTTGCCTTCCGCTATCCGTCTATCCGCCTTTCTGAACAAATAGTAATCGCTGGTATGCCTATCATTTTAAACGGGGTTCTGTTTGCATTTCTGTCCACGAACTTCTACGAAGCTGTCTTAGCAGGCTGCTTGAGCTGGTCCAAAATGCCACAGCCTGACTTGCTAAAACAAGAAACCACATCTACTACGGCTGGGACGATGCACTTTTGCCCCAATCCGATACAGATCCCGATACTTGGGTTGCAATCCGGTGCATATTGCGATACGTAAATATTATAAAAATATATATTTTTAAAAAGTCTTTCCAAAGTTATCTTAAACAAGTGCATTTTGACATTTATTCAAGTGTCACGATTGAAAAGTGCATAAACTGTTCCAGTATCTGTTCCTGACACACAGGAGTGCAATAAATAAAACTCCATTCAGCAAGATCAACTTTAAGGACCTCAAATGTTACAAAACATAATATAAGGTATCAAAAGTATCACCTTCATTAACGTATCGCTACTTGGTATCGGCATAAAAAGTATCACGATACATCGCGATAGGATATTTTTGCCCAGCCCTAATTATCTCCCCAGTGCTAGCCTTACTGCACTGGCTTCCCATAAAATTTAGAAGTGAACTTCTTTCTGATGAACTATAAAGCATTAAATGATCAAACGCCACTCTACATAAAAAAAACCCTGGTAGGCTACAAACCTCGAAACTCTCAAAACAACAATGCACTTGTGGTTCCCAGAATGTGCCAAAATAGAGTAGGAGGTTGAAATTTCAGTTCTCAGACACCTGATCAATGGAACCAGCTCACTGATTTGGTCTGGAAGGCTGACATACCGTCACTGTTTAAGAGCAAACTTATATCATTCCTTTTCTATAAAGCATACAGTTAGGGATTTTTAGTCATGTTAGTTTTGTGGCTTAATAATGCACTGTTCAAAATTGATGGACTGATTGGATGAATTTATGGACGGCTATCTCTCCTGCTTTCTCTCTTCCTCAACCAGTCAAGGCAGACGATCACCCCACATTGCGCTTTGGGTCTGCTCAAGGTTTGTTCCTAAGAGGGACATCTTTCTTGCCTCCGTCACCTCGTGCCTGCTCTTGTGGGGTTCAGTTGGGGCTCAGTTAGTCTATTAATAAGTGAGGAGTGTGGTCTTTGAGCTACTCCATGTATACAGTGCCCTGAGACAACCTGTGTTTTGATTTGCTGCTATATAATTGAATTGAATGTGATAGCAACGTGTACAACACAAGCGCTCAAGTAAACAGCGGCCAGCCAGCTGCATGCCATCGTTGTCACAGGCTTTTGTAGGCTGAACTGGAGCCAGTCGCAGCATGTTAGTGGCTGAACTAGAGGACCAGGCTCTGTCTGTTGATTGCGTAAGCAAGCAAAGGCGGCAAATTCAGAACAAATGGATTTTGCCCGCTATGAGCAGGCATTTTGAATTTCAGATGGACGCTACTATTTCTGCAGATTTTGTCAATTAAATTCAGAGTTCGATGGTTGTGTGTCGGATCTGTTAAAATAAGGTTCCACTGTACATGTTTGTGTAGTGTCAGGATAAGGGTGACGGAAAGCCCAGCGAGGCGCAACGCTGTCTGACAAATTCCCAAACACAGTAAACTACACTTGCCCTCGAGATGCTCCAGTTTTTAAGTCGAGCAGTAGAATTCATTTTGTTGCTGTTAGGTGCTTCGAGCGCCCAAGCGCCTGTGTATGAAAATAGGGCCCAAAGTCAAAAAAAAAAAAGTACTCTGTCTCAATGTAATGTCAGTTGAGCAGAAGTTACTGAATTATTGTAGCCTTCTTAACACGTTCACGATTTATTTTGTCGAACTCACTGCTCTTGATTAGATAAGAAAGGACCGGGTGACAGGAGCAGTACAGGGCATCTGGTAAGGACTCTACCAGTCCCTTTGCAAAACACAGGTGCCCTGTTAAATAGCACTTAGCTTGACATGTTTTAAGAAATATCTGTACTGCCTAAGCAGATGATCAAAAAACTAAACATAGGTGATGATCAAAATATATGGGTAATATTGTATCTATGTATGTATGTATTTACCCTGTGTCAGAGGCACTTAAAATTGTGCCTCTGGACTTTTCCAGTGAGAAAGCAACATTGGATTATTACCTCTTCTTCAGTACAATTACATTCAGATGCATTATGATTGTTTCAGTAACACAATTAGGAATAACTCCCATTGGCTGCACTGCAAATCTGCTGGTGTTGATTCAACACCATAGTTGATTCAACACCATAGGGTGTTAATTTAACACCAGCAAAGCGCATCCAATATGCAATATGCATCCAACCTATCTGGTGTTAAAGTAACATTTATTAAAGTGTTACATGTTCAACACCTAGTAGCGTAGCAGTGTATTGCAGCAACAAAATGTAGTGTTGACAGTGCAGTAATTACACTGTAAATGTACAGATTAACACTGAAGAGTCTTCATGCAATACTATATACAATGTATATATATATATATATATATATATATATATATATATATATATATATATATATATACACTTTTCTTTTATTATATCCAATTTAGACAGCTCATACAAAACAGCAGACAGACAACAGCACAATGTATTTTCTTTCAATATTTTCATGCGAAAACTGCCAATCATGCCAATAATAAAATCAGGTCAGACACACCAATATCTCCTCTATTCTAAATGCATTCAAGTCATTCTCAAAATCTATAGAAATAACATTTGTGGTCAAAACAAATGCCTTATCATCATGTTCCTTTTCCTGAAAGTAGGGAATTTTCACTACCAACACATAGAAACATTCCATTCTGGCATTCGGTTCTCTAGTTTTTGTGGCAACATCAGACATAGTGTTGCATTTCTCTATGTGTGAGTGTGGCCTTCATTTTGACACTTTGACAACTGACTAGTTGGCCAAACATTTCATCATCATGGACATGCATTCATCAGCTGATGGATGTTCAGATGTTGAGTGGTCTCGCAGAGTGTTTGAGCCACCTTCCAAATCGCATGGCAGCAAAACAGACAGAATGTGGACACAAAACAATTAACATTGCATACTCAAGTCCATTTCTTGTAGGCTTACATGGACAAATGAGAAAAGCCTAGAGGTTTTTGTGTAACTCAGTACTCAAATAAAGCCTGGTTCACACGGAAGAATTTTAAAATTGGCGGCCGACTTCCAGTCCAAACTCTGAGAGACCCCACACGTGACTAGAAAAAATCACGCATATTACAATTTTTTTGATGTACCGTGTGTGGTGTGCATCACATCACACACGAACCACATTAATTCACAGATATTCTCACGTCAGACGGAAAATCTCGCAAAACGCCTTGAGTTCAAATGAGAATTCAGAGTGAAAAAACATGGCGGATGAAAAGGCAGAAGGGGTCTCAGGTCGTGTCTTGATAGGAGCACTAGTTTGCGAATTATTTTTAGTGGAAAAAAGTGACACAAAAACAAAAGACGTTGGGCTGTGTTGTGCCATGACCGTTTTCATTTTGGATTCCCACTGTGCAGCTTCGCTGCCCCGTCACCTCACTTTCTGTACGTCACTGTCATCCGGCTGCGTGCTGGATTGTCCTTGGGGTACAGCACACACAGTGCGAAGTCGGGCCAAAAAAATCCAACATGTTGAATAACCCCGATTTGAGATCGGACGTCCTTCCGAGTGGCTGAGATCAGGCTGAGCACACCACACACGGCAGGATTATCTGCTAAGATTATTTTTGGAGCCATTAGGAGAGTCGGCCCCCGACATACGATTGTCGGGAGGGGAGATTCGGGGCTAAATTATCCTGCCGTGTGAACCGGGATTAAGTTGTTGAGGCCTTGCCTTCCACACTGGGGAAGAGTGTGATTGTTCCACATAGACATACAAAATGCAGACAATTACTTTTCACAAAAAAACAAATCAATGCAATCAAATTCCTTCAACGAAACTTGGCTTTTCATATCATCTTACATGTTACATTTTGCAGATGAGGCATACAGTATTGTTTATCAAGCATCTGACAAATGATGCTCATTTGACTGAATTGCGTCAGCTGCATTACTCACCTGCCCCAAAAAAGTCACATGCAGCTCATCACTGTAGCTGCCGACACCTGCATCAACCAAAACATGTTAAATACCATGTTAAGGAACTCGATTGGCCGTATAGCCCATGTTACCGTGCGGCGTCACAGAAAATACAACTATGGGCCAATCTGTTTTAAACATGAAATAGAAAACTCAAGTGGAAACTAAGTTATGAGGCATGTTTTCATCAAATACCATCATGTGAATGTTTTGCCTATTTTAGGGAAGTTTGACTCCATCTTGCAAGCCAGTTGGAAAATGATGCTCAAGAACATTGTCTTAACTCTAGGCTAATGTGTATTTAGAGCCGCCCGTAGTTGTAGTTCTTACTTGAACAGCATCCTTTGTTGTGTTTAATTAGGCCCTGAATATTTTGTGACTACGTGATAATCTTATGTGCAACATTCAAGATATAATGGTACCAGTATTACAAGTAAAATAAAAAAAAAAGATTAATTTAATTATGACTCTGTGTAGATTGTCAAAACCATACTTTGCCCTTTTTGCCTTCTGGCTGTTGTCCTCTGGAGCAAAAAAGGACAAAAAATATTGGGAACGAATCACTGTGGTTTCAGCTCGCCAAAGAATGTGCTCACTAGCACGGCAAGAATGAGCAGAGCTTTTCCAGCAGCAGCTTTTTTTTCTCTCATTATATACGTCTCTTGTTTCACTCTAAAGCTTTTTCCCTGTTGATTTCTGCCTTAGAAACAGGCACATATAGAGAGGTTAGTCATTCACTGAGATTACGACGCCAAACGGACAAATGGATTCTTTCATGACACAGAAGAGATCTGACCATTGTCTGTCTGGGTACATTATCATCAGCAGCAGAGAATCTGTATACTGTCCGCCCCATTGTTTGTATTTGTATCCTTTACCAATCAGTCACCTCTGTTTTTTTTTTTTTTCACAACTGATTGATAGCCTAGATGTATCTTATTTGTTTATTATTATAGTTAAAAAAAAAACAACTAGGAAATTGTATTCTTCTTAACACATTGTTGCAGTTAATGTAAAAAAAATATTGCAATGCTCACGAGGTGCAAAAAAACCTATGGAAGAAAATTGCACTTGCTTAAACCCATGACAAATTTGCATTTCACTTTCTTCTGCCCTTTCTATTTTAATGTTAATCATCCCTAGATATTGTAGATATCAGCAAGTAACAGCAATGACAAGATATGACAAAAGAAGCACCGAAGCATCATTGGTTTTGCAGAACCTTTGTTGTGCCTGCTAAAGATTTTATTTCATTTTTTTGTCTCAAATTGTAATTGAATTAGTGAGCTCACTGTCAAATATATTATCTTATTTTCTCCTACCCTCAAGGTGGGATGAGCTCTGGGTCCTGGATTAAAAATGCAATTTAGAAAGCCACTAACAAAAAAGAGGCTGAGACCTGTGAAGATAATTTATTGAAAGAGAACAGTGAAATGGGATGAGGGTGATGAACCTGCATTAGGTCTTCCTCCGGTTGGCATCTCCAGGGAACTTTTGCTGAGCAACAGATGGCAAACGCTCAACGATTTATCAACAGCTTCATGCATAGTCCTCTACTGCCACCTGCTGATACACAAATGAACAAATTTGCAAGACTGTCATAAATCCGTGCGCGTATTCTCACAATCAGGAACAATAAGAGGCAGCGTACACTAAATAATTAATCAGAGCCAGGGAGAAAAAAAATAACTACCATACAAAAGGGACATGAAAAATTACTTGAGATGTGAATAGGTAAAAGCAGATGGATTATGAACTATAAATGTTTAACAAATGGCCCGAGCTGGGGGTCTCGGACTGCCAGACTTGCTCAATCAATCATTGTTCCAGCAAGACAGTGCCCGGCATTTTGAGACTTCTAAGAGGGAGGGAGAGAGAGAGAGAGAGAGAGAGAGAGAGAGAGAGAGAGAGAGAGAGAGAGAGAGAGAGAGAGAGGGAGAGAGAGAGAGAGAGAGAGAGAGAGAGGTCATACCAAATGAATTTCATATTTGCAAATGCACTTGTGTTGTCCTTTAGATGTGAGATTCTGACACCACTTTTATTAACGTTTCACTTGATTTTACCTTGTGTTACTGTTACTGTCACCGACTAACATTGTATTTTTGGAACACACAACCTTATCCCCGCTCAACATATATGCAGAACTTTTTAAACTATCAATGACATTTTTTTCAAATTAAGAGTTTTCAAAAACATGCAACTTTAATAACCATAACAAAATAATAATAACCATAAGCATGGGCAAAGTCAATATTGTTTTTGTTGAAGAAGCATGTCATGCAGCTACATTGTTAGCTTCTCAGCTTTCTCCTGGTTCTACTTTGAAGATATCAGAGTGAAACTGACACAGCCGTTATCACCTTATGCACCCCATCCCCACCTCCCTTCAGCCCATTTTCTTTTTCGTCGTCCTTTTAGGATCAGATCTGGCCAATTCTAGATTTGGTTGAATGAATTTCTGAGAATAGGGCCAACTTCTAGGGAATACGTCTTGGTTTGTTTTTGCTGTTGTTGGAGTTGTGGGTTTTTTGTTTGTGAAAATTTGCATGGTAATGCGCCAGTTTTCCTCTTTCAATTGTTTTCACTCTATCACTTTTCACATCACATGTGCAGTACATAATAACCTCTGCAAAGGCAAAAATGGAATTCATTTGGTTCCGTCAAGAATAATTTAAAAGGTGCTATGTGTTTGTCCCAGTGAAGAAGTTGGGTAAACAACTTCTTCCTTCGACAACTGCAGTGGAATGAAAACTTCTGGCCTTGAATCATAAAGCTCCACTAGTAAGTTTCAGGGAGCCTTTTGCTGCATCACCATAATTAACAGCCTGGCTGAAAGCATCTTTTTCATCCACAGGTCGCACCACTCTTCAAGTTTAGTGTTATTTTGCCACTTATTTTGTATGCCGCCAATGGTGAAAAAAGTGGAGGGAACAAAACAGGCTACATGAGATAGTCAGGAGACTACTTGTACATGTTCCGTTGTACTCTCTTGGCATCTCAACTCTGAATAATTAGAATCTAGACAGAGTCAAGAAACTTGTTGACCCTGATACCAACTAAGGAGTGGAAGGAAGAAAGCAAAATGCATGTTCACTTTGAAATGAGGGGCACACAAACACAAGCAGGTTGAGGATTGAGGATTTTATGTGCACGTATGCTTTGCTGAAGAGAAAAAATAGGCGGAAATTATACAGAACGAACAAAGAGACATACTGGCAAAAATAATGGTCTTGTAGAAATAATGTCCTTGTTTGTTTACAGAACAAATCTAAATACAACTTTTATTTAAAAACTGAAAAGTGAACATCATGCCATTTTGAAGAAAACATGCTTCTGCAATATATCATGAAATTAAACTCACTGAGACCAAACACAGATTACCAGATTTTTTTTTAAACTCAATTTACAGCCATTAACTGACTGAATTGTCAGAACTATATGCAGTCAGTTGTTCCTATCAACAATGCATGACACCATCATCCCTTCCACAACTTTTACTAAAAACTGCAATGTCACTCCCGTATAAGTATACCTTGACATCCCGTGTGTATCCTCTGCCTGCTGCATTTCAGGACACAACTTTATCTGCCAAGATTGCTTACTGGCTCAAGGTCACTCCTCGTCATTCAGCTCCCTCTCCTGGATGTATTGATGCCAGTAGAGCCATGGCTCTTGGCGGCTAAAGCAAAATCGATATCCCTGAGCGCGCAGCGCTTGTGCTATAATATCCTCCAAACACCAACTGCCAAAATGTTTATGCTGTATTCATGGAATATGCTTAAGGAGACATCCAGAATAACAAGGAATGAAGGATAAGAAATAAACCTTTGAGTAATGACTATCACAAGTTCAAGGTTGATACTTTATGGCCGTTTCTGGTAGGTACATGTTCGCAGCTCATCTTTTTTACAGTTTCAGATCATGTTTGCTGGTGACGGTAAATTATTGATGAGCTGGTTAGAACCGAGTGAATAGCCTCCTTTGGAGCAAGGCCTGTCTTTTTCTACAAGGAGTGCAGACATCTCTCTGATTGTTCTGTCTTTAGTGGCAGCAAGAGACACAAAACACTGCGGTAGGAAAGCTATTTGACAAAATAGGGTTTGCTTTGTTCACAGTTCTGTGGTTTTGGGGATGTTCTACAGGTGTGGGGCCTGGCCACTATTAAAAAGGAAGTCAACGCCAAAATGTTCTTTGCAATAATATGTTCTATGCTGGCCCACTAGTCGAAACAAGGCACTCGGATTAATATTGTGTTTGTGGAAAATGAGTTAGGCAGCAAAATCCACCCGTTTTTGTCCATTTTGCAACTTGCTGTCGATTGATAATGACATCACAGTTGCTCAGGGCTCAGTTAACGACCAATCATGACATCAGAAATCAGCTGAGTCGTGATTGGTCGTTACCTGAGCCCTGAGCAACCGTGATGTCATTTTCAATCGACAGAAGCGAAAAAATGGCCGCCCCTTGAATTGGCTAAAAATGGGGGGATTTTACTGCTTAAGTCATATTCCACAAACGCAATATTAATCAGAATGCCGTGTTTCGATTAGTGGGCCTGCATAGAACATATTCTTGTAAAAAAAAATTGGGGCTTGACTTCCATCATAAGCCTTGTCAGGTGGAGGAACAATGCAAATACACTCTGTGCATCTCATGGGCAGTAAGCATTTGAATGAGATGTATTGATGAGTGAACCTCTTGACTTGATGAACTCGTCTTCTCAGTAGTGGATCCTCCTGGACAAACAATAGCACGGACAAGGTTGGGGAGGAGCAGGCGGTCTGGAGGCAGAGGTCCCTGCTGTGTGGTTAAAATGTCGCAGTGGGAGGTTTGAATGCTGAATGTGGGGGCTGGGCACAGGCTCTGCCTTGCTAGTTAATATGTAAATGAATAGTTTAATGCATCTAGAAATGTCACAGAGGTCAGGCTCTGTGGTAATTCTGTGTCAGATTAGAGAATCACTGTTTGCACGTGTGGGTGTTCTTGAAAGGCTGCTGAGCATTGCAGCTGGAATTTTTCCTTGAACTTGAATGCTGTGCTTGCGCATCAATCACATGCATTGAAGGAATAACAACAGAAAGAAAAGGCATATACAACAGTGTGGAGGGGAACAGCTAGTAAACGGGGCAGCGTGGGTGGGGCGGGGGTTGGTTTAAGTGTTGATTATTTTTGAATAAAAACGCCCAATTTTCAGCATTGATGTGGTTGGACCCTAAGTGTGTTTTTCACAGGAACCTAAAAACCTGGCACCTATGGCTATAAATAAAAAATGATGAGGAGGACATGTGGCATGCTTGATGGCGTGGGTGTGCAGGGTGTTTTGGGACAATTGATTTTTTTTCTTTTATTATTCTATTGATATAGACACCGGGGAGGTAAATGTCATCATGGTTTGTGCCATAGATGCTTGCTGGATGATTGATTGTTCTGGCATTTGATCCTCCAGCTCTCAATGATGGGAGGATGGAGTCATGAGAGCACCCATGCTCCTGCTTATTCTTCCCCATCTTATCTTTTCCTGTTTGGACCTGCCATCGATCAGCCTGCTATATATTTTTCAATGTCTCTTTGCCCACACAATTGCCTCTTGAAAACCCAGTGATATGTTTTTTTTATGTGGTCTAATGATTTAATCTTGAGCAGTATACATGGCATGTCAGAGTACTAACAAAAGCCCCAATCGGCTGATAATATCTTCCGCACTATTTTCCCTTGAATCTGTGAAATAATATATTTAAAAAAAGGTAAAAATTGAGAGTGAAAGAAAGAACAAATGAGCTACATTTAATTTTGAAAAGTATTATGTACTTGATGCATGCGTATAGAAAATGTAAACAAGTGGCTTTCAAAGATGTGGTAAATTACATGGATGTATAAGTAATTACCGGACACAAGTAGCATCCATTTAGTACTTGGTCAAAAGAGGGGTTAGGAGTAGAGGAAGCTCAATGAGTCATTTGCGTTCAACCAGTAGCTCGTGAAGGGGGTGTCCGTCCTCCGCATGGCATTAACTCTATCATTGCCAGTCCTCTGAGTTTTATGCTATCGATGTAGCTGCTTGCTAACGGCAGTGAATGAATTTTTAAAAAAAGGAGAGTCCACCCCATCCCTCTCATCCGTTGTGAAATTTGTCGCTTGATCGCTTGATTGACACGCTGTGTTGCATGCTCCATCGCGCATGTGCATACAAGGGCATAAGTGGAAAAAGTAGAAGTTTCCATTTTGTTTTGTCTACTCTAAACTTAATAATAACACATAAAAATGATTAGGGGACTAAGTAAGCCAAGTATTTTCATACCGAGTGAGAGGAGGATTTTTGCTTTGCTGTAAATGCCGCAGCAAGACTCTTGACAAGGACGAGAAAGTTCGATAATATTACTACGATATTAGCCGATTTGCATTGGCTCCCAGTCCACTTGAGATGCGATTTCAAGGTTTTGCTACTTACCTACAAAATACTGCACGGCTTAGCACCTTCCTATTGACTTAGTGATACCATATGTTCCGATCCGAAATCTTCGGTCACAAAATGCCGGCCTTTTAGTGATCCCGAGAGCCAAAAAGAAGTTTGCAGGCCCTAGAGTGTTTTCTATTCAGGCACAGATGCTTTCGAATGCCCTACCGGCAGATATTAGAGGCACTACCTCAGTAGAAATGTTTAAAACACGACTTAAGACTTATTTGTACGATTCTGCATTTAGTTGAACTGTTTGTTTTGGCCTCTTTACTGCCTCTTCTATTCTTTTTCTGCCCCCTTTTCCTAGGCTTGGGAACTAGGTGATGACGACCGAATTGGAGGTTGCTGTTTCGATCCAACAGCTACTCATTGCTACAAGATTGGAGGCTGACCACATCCTCGGAGGCGCTAATCTGAAGATTTCTACATTGACCATTGGGCCCCTGCTCACCTCACCGATGTCATCTTCCTGCAGCACTTCATTTGATCAACTTTCACATCCGTTTAACAAACACTGTATAGTACTATAATGTGTGTTCAATGTTGCCCACTTGGCATCCATTGCAGCCTGATCATCCTGGAAGGGGGATTCCCACATCTGTGGTCCCTTCTCAAGGTTTCTCACTTTTCCACAGATGTTTTTTTTTTTTTTTTTTAGTTTTTCCTTGCCCTCCTGGAAGTTAAGATCAGGGGATGTCGTGTATACGATCTGGTGCATATGTGAAGCCCTTTGAGATTTTCCTGTGATTAAGGGCTATATAAATACATTTGACATGACTTGACTTTTAGGCTTTGTGGCGCGGGTCTCGGACCTGCTGCAGAGCAGGCGGGGCTGGGGAAGCGGGTGATGCGCTCAGGCACGTGCTCGCTGCTTCCCCTGCACAGGAGAATGAATGAATGATTACATCCCTACTTGGACAGAAAATGTACTCTATTTGTATTGTTCATGAAGTTATGCACGGTACACCAATATAAATTGTACCTGTAAATAATTGTAAGTATCTAAATAAATAAATAAATAAATAAATAAATAAATAAATAAATAAATAAATAAATAAAGTAGCTCGCATGATGAAAAATTGTGGGGACCCCTGTACTAAGACAATGATGGGTGTCTTTTAGTGCTGCACTGCCACCATGTGGTCAAAATGAGAACACGTGTGGCCAAGCAGTTTGGTTCAAGCAGCTGTCAAATATTTTGTATGTATAAATATCAAGTAGAACAGAAGCTGAAGCATAAGTAGCATAAGTAGAAGTGTTACGCGGACACTTAGGGGTACGTGAGCACATTACAGGGGGTACGTGTAAACATTTCATGATTGTATTTCCCAGTTCATAACCTCTGGCACAGTTCCGCCAAAATCACAACAGCTGTGCGTCAACTCAAGGGTCTCATTAAAAGTCAGCTGACCAAAGTAAAACGGTTGTGGATCTTGTTCAGTTTTTTGTTCCTTATATTTAAAGTTTAAAGGTGACTTATTCAAAGGAATTCAATTTTGTGTTGTCAATGTTAACAACTGCAGGGGTATTATTCTTTATAGTACGTATTTGTTTTCAAGGCAAAATATTTATTTCTATGTTTGATTTGAGGTAAAAAGAAGATAGTGCCTACGAATTAAAAGAAACGTAACATGATTTAAATTCAATAATCATTTGCGTACATCTATTTTTGGAGAATCGTCATTTGTCAACAAGAGGGTAGCAGAAGGGAACAAGCGCACACGCACACACATACACTCTGACACACTTTATGACTGCACTCCTCATGTTCTGATTTCCATTAATTTCTGGTGAAAAGCCACATGAAACAAAAAAAAAATAGAATAAAAACGTGTTAGGGTGTTTAATCTGACCTTTGCAGCATCCAGCTATTGTCTTAAATTTGGCAGAAAAATTATTTTGCCTTCATGTATTTTACCTTATGTATATATGTTCAATAACTCAATCAAATCAATCACTCAAAAATCTCGTTTCGTTTCTTGAGCGTACGCGCAGGAACCTTTTCGGAAATGCTCGATGTTTCAGACGGACTTATTTTGAGATGCGCGCAATATAGATGCATGCCTTTACGGTAGTTATGACAGATGAGGTTTGTTTTAGTTTTACCATTTATTATTTCTGGAATATATTTGAAACCATGCAGAAATAATACGGGTGAGCATTAAGATTATTTCGTATTTCTTATCATTCTTATCGTTTTGCAGCATTTACAATTGGAAGTAGTTAGATCACATCTTGATCCCAGCACTTGATTAAATTAAACACATAACTTTAATTAAAATACAAATTAATAATTATGAATACATACAACATTATAAAAACAGACGTTTTTTCTTCGATGTCTCAATTTCAGTAGTTAATCAGTTTAAAGCTTCGATGCCGTACTAACTACTGTATTTTGCGTCTCTTTCCCATTTCTTTCAACCAGACCTTCAACTCAAAGGACGATGTTTTGTCTGCAACCTCTACAGTGGCTTCGACCTTGGACTCATTTGTGTTCCTTCCATCGACAGAAAATTCACAAGTTAGCTTCGTTGAAAGAGGCCACAGTTTTATTCCCAAACAAAGTCAAACGCTTGCTTTACCCATTTGCAGATATAGAGGCGTACCTGGACAGGTACTGTTTTTTTTCCATGTCATACTCCATTGTTTACCTTGTCTCACTTTTACACTTTCAAATATTATACAGACATTAATATCTATTTTTAATTCACTTTCAGCTCTGTGGATAGGATACAGTTCCAGCTCTTTCAACCCTGTGTTGAGGATGTTCTAAAAGCTGAGCGCCTCTTCCGCTCCTCAGCATCTCATAAGATTGATTATTATATGTCAGCAGAGAGGATGGACCACTCACCTGCACTCAAACAACCAGAGGTCAGTAGAATGCTTTGTTCACACTGCAAAGTCTTTTACTTTTTGCCACCCATGATGAAAAGTAGATTGGGTCCTGTCCACTGCTGCTTTTTAAACAGTGTTGGGCAAGTGTACTTCTAAAATGCAATATAGTTGATATTACTAGTTACTCACATTTTAAAAGTAATACAATCATTTGCAATATTTCCCTCTTTGTAGAGGAATAAGTTACTCTAAGTTTAAGTTACTTTTAAGTATTTTTTTTTTAAATCAGGGATTCATGATTCAATATCGATTTCCACTTTTTAAAAGGAAAATGCTAAATTTGCACGCATAGCTGGTAAAGTTAACTTGTAATGAGGATCCTTAACCCTATAGTGTGGGGTATAACGTTAAAGCTCAAGTAAACCCCCCAACAATTCTTTACAATAATACGTTCTATGCGCCTCCACTAGTCTAAACACGGCATTCTTATTAATATTGCATCTGTGGAATATGAGTGAAGCAACAAAATCCACACATTTTTAGCCATCTGAAAGCGAGGGCGGCAGTGTTATCTTTAGGTGTTAGGTGCAAATGCAAGTGATCGATCATACCTCGTTCTAATTTATATTGATGATCAAGTGTATTTTCTTTACTTTGATATTATGTAAATTTACAGCAGGGCCCCAAATGTTTTTTTTCCGACTGAGTGTGATTTTGCGCATGCGCAGTATTTAAAACTTAGGGCAAAATTCCCCGCTCGCCGCCATTACAGATTTGGACTCGAAGAGTGACGAATGTTGAGAAAATCTGGACTCGAAGAGTGACGAATGTTGAGATTATTGGTAAAAAAATCAAGAAACTCTTCAGTTTGATAACATTACGGTTAGTTTAGTCATTTTTGTTTTTAACCATGTAACTGTCCTTGACTGGATGTCATTTTAAGCCCTTGAATTCGACGCACGTAGTCAACAATGACATCTGGTCATGTTGAGACTTTGAGAACAGGCAGCTAAACTACCTGGATGAGAGAAGCTGCTGCGTAAAGGTACTTGGATACATTTCCGAGAGATAAACCATAAAGTCGTCTTAAAACATTGTTAAATAGCGGCAGAAGAAGCCGCTATTTAGTAAAAGTGCCTTTTACGCAAGAGGATCACAGGAATTTCTCCAACTAAATTCTGTACATATAGTTTAGGATGTTGTGCATCCCCGGGAGCAATCACTTTGGACCTTCAATCAACTGTTTGAGAAATATAGCTCCAGAAAAAAAAAGTGGTTTTGTGGCGCAACCCTACCCTGTGTACCCCCCCCCCCCCTACTGTGGGGTAAATTGTGCCATTAGTCAGAAATCACTGGGGTAACCTGCGACTGGCTGGCGACCAGTTCGGGGTGTAGTCTGCCTTCGCCCATTGACGGCTGGGATAGGCTCCAGCAACTCCCCGCGACCCTATATAGGATAAGCGGTTTGGAAGATGACATGACATGACACTGGGGTAACTTGTGCAATTGATAACTGAAGTAAAAAATAAAAAAAGAGCATTTTAATCTCACAAACAATAATGCTATATAAAAGCAAGACAAATTCAATACAAAAGTACTTGTTAATGTTTATATGCTTATTGTAATTTTAACATCATCAAAGGCCGATTTGCTTCAACAAGGCTGAGCGCCACATGAACACATGGGTAGAACAAAATGAATATTCCAAAATGAGCACCTATCTGCATCTGAATATCTTCACAGATTCAGCCTTCTACTGGACATTCCACTTGTTGATGTTGCAGGGGAATGTGAACTTGTGTTCCCTTCTAGCTGTATAGCCCATTTTTTTTCTGTTATGAAATGCGCTATATAAATTGTAATTTATTGTATTGTATTGTATAACAGGGGTGGCACTACTTGCTCCTTGGCACAAATTACCTCACTCTCTCCTACAGTATATGACCTCTGAAACTCGCTGCCCGTGTGTTTGTAGACTAAGCGAAGCTAAGTTAGCAAGCTAACCTCGCTCCCTTAGTGTTCCCGGTGTAATTTGACCGGTCCGCAGTAATCACAATCAAAATTTCATTTCACGCGCTTTATAGCTGTGTACTAATTCTCACAATCGTATTGTAATTAAAAGTCTGTGGACTGTTATACATTACCTGTATTATCAAAATGTTTCAAAATATATATCTTTTTTATTTTTACTACACGATATGTACCATGGTGTTTGTTTTTTATGTGTCTTGCACACAAGTAATACACAAACGTTTTCCAAAAATGAAAACAAATATTAAAAATAGCTTAAACTAAAATTAATTGTTTTTGAAAAAACTAAAAAATAACAAAAAAAAATTAAAAAGCTGCCCTGAAAACTAATTAAAACGCACTAAATAATAAAAAATAATAATAATAATGAAAACTCCAAAACTATCATTATTCTTAAATGAATAAAGCTATAGAAGCAGTGACCAAACTCCTCAAGAAAGCGTGTGCGTATGCTCGTGTGTGCGTGCATATGTTTGTGTGTTGGATTTGACTGTAGCTTTCGATACGGTAGTCCACAGTTTCTTTTGACTCGCTTGCAACACCAAGTGGGCATTAGTGGATGCGCTCTAGAGTGGTTTAGATCCTATTTAGCTGGCAGGACTTTTTCTGTTAGCCTAGGTTCCTCTGAGTCCCGCTCTGCCCCTCCGCCGTATGGTTTTCCACAGGGTTCTATTCTGGGGCCATTGCTGTTCTCATTGTATTTGCTGCCCCTTGGTTCCATCCTTAGAAAACACAGAATGCCCTTCCACTGCTACGCGGACGACTGTCAAATCTATATCCCACTAAGCAAAAAAGAGGCTTTCTCAGGACCACTTTTGTCCTGCTTAGAGGACATCAAAGACTGGATGTCACTAAATTTCAACGAAAACAAAACAGAAGTTATGGTGTTCGGACTCCATCCCACCCACCCTGTTGTCCTTGGCCCCCTGTCTTCACATCTAAAGCCAACGGTCTCAAATTTGGGTTTTAAAATTGACAGTGATCTTAAATTGGACCAGCAAATCAGCGCTGTTGTAAAGTCGAGCTTCTTTCACCTTAGACACCTGGCTAAGGTAAAGCTCCTCCTTTCCCATCAGCACTTAGAAACAGTCATCCATGCCTTTGTTACATCTCTGCTAGATTACTGCAATGCACTTTATTTTGGAGTCAGCCAGTCCTCCCTCAAACGTCTCCAGTTGGTCCAAAATGCTGCTGCTCGCCTACTAACTGGAGCTCGGAAGATCGAACACACCAATTCTGGCCTCCCTTCACTGTTTCCCAGTGCATTTCAGGGTTCAATATAAGATTCTCCTATTTGTCTTTAAATCATAAATATGGCCTCAACCCGGCATACCTCTCCGAGCTACTCCACTCCTTCGTACCTTCCCGCAACCTCAGGTCTGCGGACCAGGCGCTGCTCGAGGTGCCGAGGACCAAGCGGAGCCTCACAGGGGATCGAGCCTTTTCTGTCGCTGGTCCTTCCCTCTAGAATGACCCCCCATTGGTTGTTAGGCAAGCCCCCTCTCTGTCAATTTTTAAAACACAGTTTGTGCACAAGTGACACAAACAACAGGAAGGCAGGCCCTCTCGAGCATTTTCTGCCTTCACCAAACACATGGCTTTGGTTTCATACGTCCCCAAAAAAGAGAAAAATGTGCTGGTGCTCAGCACAGCACACAAGGAGCCTAAAGTGGAAGACGGGGGCAAAAGAAAACCCGAAATGATATTGGATTACAATAAATCTAAGGGAGCAGTGGACCATCTGGACCAGGTAAGCACAAGTTGTTGTTAGGCAAGCCCCCTCTCTGTCCATTTTTAAAACCCGGTTGAAGACACATTTCTTTTCTCTGGCTTTTGATCGGACCTGAATTTTTCGGCTCTTTTCCGGTGTCAATTGTATATAGTGTTTTATGTCAATTTATTGGCTTTATTTATTTATATTTTATTGCTATTTTATATATGATTTATGTCTATAGTTATTAATACATGTACCACAGCCTTTTATTGTTTTTGTTTTATTTATTGTATTGTAAAGTGCTTTGTTACAGCCCTAGCTGTTATGAAATACGCTATATAAATAAAATTGTATTGTAATATGAAACAAGTGTTTTTATTGTCAGAAAGCAAAATAATATTCACACTATTTTATCTAGTTATGTCCCTTGTAACATTGCATTAATTTGTGACTTGCAAATTGCTTTAAAAAAAATGTATGTATATTTTTTTAACCAAGACCATTTCTTTAAAATTGTATTGTTGCTGTTTTTGTGCCGTTTGCAGGGTATGCAGGAAAATGAGGCTGACAACGTGGAGCTGGCAATATTTGTCACTGGGGGGAGGATTCCTTGCATCCACTCAATGACATTAAAGTGGAAATCGATCCAAACCTATTTTTTTCAAGAATATGTTCCCAGCAGGTCCACTAGTTGAAACACTGCATTCTGATTAATATTGTGTTTGTGGAATATGAGTTAAGCAGCAAAATCCACCCGTTTGGAGCGGCCATTTTGCCATTTTTGTTGACTGAAAATGACAACACAACTGCTCAGGTAACGACCAATCACGGCTCAGCTTCAGAAAACAAGTTAGCCGTGATTGGTCGTTACTTGGGCCCTGAGCAGTTGTGATGTCATTTTCAGTCGACAGAAGTGACAAAATGGCCGCCCTCAGAGATGGCAAAAAACGGGTGGATTAACTCTTATTCCACAAATGCAATATTTATCAGAATGCCTTATTTCAATTAGTGGGCTTACATTGAACATATTCTTAAAAAAATATATTTAGATTGGCTTCGCCTTTAAGATAGTCATTGATGGAACACTTGGGTCCAGAACAAGCTTCCCTTATTGTACAGTGTTTGTCATTTGGGTCGAAAAATTTCATTGAACAATAAAAGGGTTTATTAAGGAATTTATTGGGAGTATGAAGTCAGTGTGAATCCTTTGAACTCCAGGTTAAAAACTATGCTTATTTTCCCATGCATATGATGGAGCTTTCAATTAGCTGTGGAAGTCAACCCCAAAATTATCTTTACAAGAATATGTTCTATGCAGCCCCACAAGTCTAAACACATCATTCTGATTAATATTATGTTTGTGGAATAGGGGTTAAGCAGTGAAATCCACCTGTTTTTGTCCATCTCAGGGGGTGGCCGTTTTGCTTCTTGCTGTCGACTGAAAATGACATCACAGTTGCTCAGGGCTCAGATAACAACCAATCATGGCTCACCTGTTTTCTGAAGCTGAACCATGATTGGTCATTATCTGAGCCCTGAGCAACTGTGATGTCATTTTCAGTCGACATAATGGCCGCCCCCTGAGATGGCTAAAAAGTGGGGGATTTTTCCATACAGTATTCCTTAAATGCGATATTAATCAGAATGCCATGTTTAGACTAATGAAGTCGCTTAGAATTTGGATATGCATCATGAAAGCATGAATGAAAAAACAAGCATAAAAAAATTAGATGAACAAACGATTAGATGAACAGGCCCCTACCAAACATGGGTGAAAATCTGATGCCTATCATACAGTATCTGTCAAAGTGAGTGCAGTGCAAGCAAACATTGACTACTCTATTTATTTATCCAGGTAAGGAAATGGAGAACAGATTCTCTTTTGCAATGCCAACTTGAATACAGACAAAAGAATAAAACAAAATTTAGTCCTCGAGGGCCACTTTTCTGCATGTTTTAGAGGTTTATTCCTGTAAAACACCTGATTCAAATGATTGGGAATGTTACCAGGCCCTTGCAGAACTTGCTGATCATTTGAATCAGGTGTGTTGCAGGTGGGACAATTATCAAACATGCAGGAAAGCGGCCCTCGAGGACCGGCGTTTGAGATCTCAGTTCGAGACACTGTGCCAGATGTAGCAAAGCAGTTCCAGTACATCACAGAGCCTCCTCCATGTTTCACGTATGTATATCCATAGTGTTGGTATGTGTCCCCAGGTGTGTTTCATTGGCCGAAGCAATGTGGGGAAATCCTCTCTTATCAAATGCCTGTTTTCCCTGAGTCCTAATGTGGAAGTCAGAATCTCCAAAACTCCTGTGAGTAGTCATAACAGACATGCATTATTTTTTTACATTTCCTTCATTTCGTGTTCTTCTATTTAATCAGCGGTGGGCATTCCGTATGATAGACGGACCCGGTCAGTCTGTCCGTCACTGATGGAAGCCCGTTTTGATGACGATAGACGGAAATAAAAATAAAAAGATAGACTAAGCACAGACGGAAGTGGACTTTTGTCAGTCTGTGTAATCATAACTAACCTGGTCAAGTCTGAACGGACCTCACAGTCCATCATTGACGGATGCCTTTTTGCTGAAGAGAGACGGGAACGTGATCCAGACTGCATTGACTGTATACGTACAGCACGTGGTGGTATGCACTACAGAGAGAATCATGAGTTTTTCAGGCTCAGAGTCCAACAACTAATTAATGAGCAAAGCGGTAATAAAGTAGCGTTGAATACAGAGACAGTTTTACAGAGAAGTTCTAGTGAGTTGATTTTTACATTTCTATTGTTGTTTTTGGAAAGGGTTGGTTAGGAGGTTGTCAAACGGTATTTTGGATGACAAATGACAGACCGGCAAACTAGTAAAATGTCCACCTCTAAATTGTATTATATTTGATTCATCTCACATTGCATGTCTGCAGCTGCTTCTGTATGCAGATAGTAATAAAAAAAACTGACATTTGAACATGCATGCATGTGTTACAATTTATTTTTGAAATAATTATGAATAGCACTTCCTAACTAAAGGTGTCACAAATCGTATTCATTGGAACAGGCAGGTACATGACATGAAGCTATTTCTGTTCGAATGAAGATGTGAACAAGTCACTTCAGTGCTGTTAATCAGAGTTAATGTTTGTTTTATATCCCCTTGTAGGGTCACACAAAAAAGATGAACTTCTTTACAGTGGGCAGGGCTTTCACCATCGTGGACATGCCAGGTTATGGACATAGAGCACCCAAAGATTTTGTGGATATGGTCGAACCATACCTCTTCTCAAGAAAGAAGTGAGATAATGAATTAGCTACTTGGATATGTGGTACAAAAACTTTGAGTTACAAAAAGTGCAAACAATTATGTCATATAGTAGTTGGCAACAAACCAATACAATTCTTCAATGTATCCACGATGACAAATACGCATGTATTTCTGCCAGAGGTGGGTAATCCAGGTCCAGAAAGTAAAAACCCCGCCGCAGTTTGGCTTTAGCCACAGGTGCTTCTACTCAACCGGCAGGTAAACGAGCTCAGTTGATTAGAAGCACCTGTGGCTAAAGCCAAACTGTGGCAGGGTTTTTACTTTCTGGACCTGGATTACCCGCCTCTGATTTCTGCACATAATAGTCTAAAGGCATACACCTCTAAGACATTTTTTTTTTTTTTTAGATATACAGTGGTCCCTTGTTTATCACGGGGGTTAGTTCCAAAAATACAACCCACAACAGGTGAAATCAGTATACATGATTATTATAGTTAGTATTATTGTTATTATTGGACTAATTAGTAATATTGTTAGTACTAGTTTATAACAAAACAAAGGTCAAAACCTTTTTTAACCCTCCTCTGAGTTAAAATTGACTCGTTTAGAAAATTAAGGCAGGAAAAAAAAAGGATGCTGGTTGTTTTTTTTTTTAATTTTTGTTTCTTAATATTAAAAACATTGCATTATGTGTTTTTTTTGTTTTTGTTTTTTTTTTAAATGAAGAAACATTAGAGCAGGGCACCCTGACGCCTCAACATTGTTAATAAATGATCATAACAGGAAAAAAGCCCAAGCATCCATCCATCCATCCATTAGCTATACCGCTTATCCTCACAAGGGTTGCGGGCGTGCTGGAGCCTATCCCAGCTGTCTTTTCATTTTCATGCAAATAATAATGACACATTTTTGAGCTAACAAATTTTAATTTAGTGAACAACATATGAGGTTGGAAACATAAGAAATGATCAATTATAAATTGTGACTCCCGTGTATCTGAATGACCACAACAGGATGTCAAATCTCAATCATTTATTTATTAATAAATAAAAATGTAAACATTTTCATACAAATAATGATTGCACACTTTTGAACTAAATCTAATTTTAATGAACAACATATGAGGTCGGAAACATAAGAAATGGTCAATTATGACTCGCCCGTAACGCTTGCTTTGATTGTCCCGACGCTATATCCACTTCACAGTTTGTTTTTTCTACTCTCCTTTCTCTTATAGCCGGTAGTTTTGTTGCCTTTTTTCTCTCTTGGGCGAGAAGATGAGAAGAAACTAACATGCCGCCTTCAATTAGATTTGAACATGAAGGGGTGCCTCTTGTGCAGCTCACTGAAGTTCATTGGCCATTCTCGTTGCCAAGCGATCAATTAAGTTCATCCTCAAATCTTTATTGACAATAAATTGCGAAGTGGCCCCAGATGTTGAAAATCCCGACTTTCAACACTTTTCCCTAGTTAACCTCCAGGCGGATCGCCCTACAAATGTGTCCGGGAACGATGCATGTGAGCGGATCGCCTGGCCGAGGAGTCAGCCTCCCCGGCTGGAAAATTTTGGAAACTTTGGAAAATTTTCCAAGTTTACCTCTATGCGCTCAACGGTGTCCTCTTCTCTCTTTTCTCCCTCAGTAAACACACACAAACACAAACACATTCTGTGCGAGACATGGCACGGAGGAGATGTATTCAAATTGATGTACAGTACCATAGCCAATCAGGATGCAGAAAACAATGCGGCGGTTGACTGCTGTGAAAAACAGCATGCTGAATTACACTGTAAAAAAAAAGGCAATTAGGACACAATACGGGTTCGTACTCTGTAAAAAACAGCATCCAAAATAGCACTGTAAAAAAAATCTACGATGTAGCGAGTCCGCGAAAGGTGAACCGCGATATAGCGATTAGCAATATATTATAGTTAATGGCTGTGATTCTCAATGACCTTTCTCTAAACTGACTGCAGACTGGACAGTCACAGTCATGCACAGAACAGAGGTCTGACACATTATTAACCTTGACCCGTTGATACATTTTCCGATTTTTAAATTATTGGGGTGATGCTCTTTTTAAAGGTAATTGTTTTTAAGTGATGAGGGGCACCTACATGAGTGACACACCATATTCCTATGGACTTGGACTTGAAATAGGTATTGCTAAAATAACGGTATGCAGATGTACGGTAACTCTTTAACCAAAATGCTAACAATATGTTGCTAACATGAGGCCTGGTTATACTATCTGTGGCACTGCCAAGTTAAGCTAATAAGGCTAGCTACATGTACCCGGCCGCCAGTGTCTGCTGCTGGTCATTCAAATGAGGGGAAGCTCAGCTCTGCCTCAGACAGATCATCCAGTCATCATTCAGAAACCAAGCGTCCGTTTTTTCCATGATCAAGATATTAAAATCTCAGTTGTCATCATGCAATGGTTTACTTTTGCGCTATGATGAAACAATGCTGCCTTCTTCTGACTGAAAATCACATTTTTCCACTGATCTCTGACAGTTGATGCATCAAGTTTTTCAGATTAGCTGCTATAAATTCGGGGTCCTCCAAATCACATGATCTTCCAGCCAATGGCTTTGTACCTTTGCTTCATTGCAGTCTTGTCAGGACATTCTTGTTGGTGGATGGCAGTGTTGGACTGCAAAAGACTGACTACATTGCCCTAGAGATGTGTGAGGAGACTAGATGTCCATATGTGGTGAGCTGCATATTCTTCTTTTAAGTGAGAAACACAAGTAAGTTTTTTATAAAGTCTCAAGATCAGATAGAACCCACAAAATACTAACACATACAGTAAATCTTTTGCCAAGTTTATCATCATATTGTACACTCATTGCAAATTTAAAAACGATCCTCATGAATTTTGTTAAACTTTACAAAATTAGAAAACAAAAGGCCTTTGTTCCTCAAATTTGGTTATTTGTTTTTAGTGAAAACTCACATTTTTTTGTATTAAAATGCTGACATATTTACAAAATTTTCCAGGGATGTAGGATGCTGTTTATAGTCGTGTAATAAACATTCCACCATCTTGAACTATTATATTTATTGAGAATTCCAAAATGTTTGAAAGACGCCCCCTTGAAATAAGGGATATGGCCGGCATGCCCCCTTCCCTCCCTCCATGTCTTGATGGGAGTCACGCCAGAGACTGATCCCGATTTGTCCATTCAAAGTCGTAAATAACATCGCTAATATTGTCAAAATAACGGGGACCAACCGGCCTCAAAATGATGTGGACATCTCTACTTAGGCCCACTTCAGCCTGTGAAAACCTCACAAAATAATTAGCCTTTCCATGCTTTACTTAAAAGAGAATGAGGAAATGAGCATCTTACGTGCGCTTTCTGTCATGTCTTGTCTGTTTTTTTAATAAGTCACCAGGATGCCCAAACACAATGCGTTCCGAGAGGCTTTTCGTAAGTTTAATTGTTCGTAAGTTGTTGACTTACTTTTTTCACCAAGGCCACTCAGGTGATACGCCTGCAATACTTCGAAACTTGAACGCCGCCACATTTGGCTGGAGAGTAATCTTCTTCAATTGTGCATAGACATACTCACAAAGCATCGAGGCTCCTTCCCCGATTGGTTACGAGTGGATTGGTTAAGTGACGACTGGACAACCCAAATGCCATATCTGCTTGTAGGGGTGGCTTTGGCGGAGAGCAATGTTCGTGTGACAATGATTACACAGCATGTATGCTCGCCGTGCATTTTTGTCTTTTTCATTATGCTTTTTTTCCCCCCGCGCCGTCAACCACTTGTACAAATTAACTCGCTGTAAATTGTCCCCCGGTATGATTGTGAGTGTGAATGTGTGTGCCCTGCGACTAGCTGGCAACTGATTCAGGGTGTACCCCGCCTACTACCACAAGACAGCTGGGATAGGCTCCAGATGACTATGTCTAGCCATAAATTCTCGACCTTGCACACCAGCTTGGGATCCTTCCCTGCCAGAGCGGTGATGCTCCATGTCCCTAGAGCCAGCTTCTGTAGCCAGGGAATCGGCCTGCCAAGGTCTGTGCCACCGGCCGCCATCAACCTCACACTGAACCTGACCCCTATGGCCAACTGCCACATGTGGTGAGCCCATGGAAAGGTGAGCCCACGTCCTTTCAAGCTGAGACCGGCTGGGCCCCATGGGTGCAGGCACGACAGCAGGCGCTCGTCATCGAGCCCACCTCTAGGTCAGGCTCCAAGGGGGGATAACCGTCTCCCAAGTCCAGCAAGGGAAAGTTATGCAATTAGGGTTGGCACGATATTAACATTTTAGTAATTGATACCATCATACCAGTACCAACGTGTATTTCGATATTCGATCATTGTAGGCGATGACGTCATTGTCAGAGCGAAACGTAGTTCAAGCCGTCATAATGACGGCACTGGTCGGTCTAATGGGTTTAAAATCCTCCTTTGAGGCAGCTGCTGGTAGAATTGTGATTGTAAGAAACATGCGTGTGTTTACACGAACAGCTTGTCTTTCCACCTCAGCTGCCACCCCTGTTATTGGCAATGAATATATCAATACTCAATTCAAAATTGTATTATAAATGTTCCTTATATTGTCTCCATAGTGTGGAGTAAAAGTGTGTTTGCAATTTCCTCACACTCGCTGTCAGCCTCCAAAATTGACTTGGATCTGAATAACTGACTTGTAGAAGTCAGGCAAGGTTTCTCTATAATTAATTATTTCGTGCATTCAACTATTGCATTTACTGTAGAACATATAGTGGAAACATCATATTCATCCATCCATCCTGACAAGGGTCGTGGGTGTGCTGGAGCATATCCTGTCTGACTTGGGGCGAGAGGCGGGGTAAACAGTTACGTCATTCCTATCGCCTTATAAAATATGACTTTTCTGTCAAATAAATACTTGTTAACCCATTTGATGAACTATTAGAATATTTTCAGATACTGAATTGCCATAATTGTAAAAAAAAAAAAAATGCTTTAAATATTTTAGTTGTAATGTTGCATACAGGGGCGGCACGGTGGTTGACTGGTTAGCACGTCCGCATCACAGTTCAGAGGTCATGGGTTCGATCCCGGCTCCGGCCTCCCTGTGTGGAGTTTGCTTGTTCTCCCCGTGCCTGCGTGGGTTTTCTCCGGGTACTCCGGTTTCCTCCCACATTCCAAAAACATGCATGTTAAGTTGATTGGACACTCTAAATTGCCCCTAGGTGTGATTGTGTTTGTCTCTGTGTGCCCTGCGATTGGCTGGCAACCAATTCAGGGTGTCCCCCGCCCACTGCCCGAAGACAGCTGGGATAGGCTCCAGCACGCCCCGCGACCCTTGTGAGGATAAGCGGTATCGATAATGGATGGATGTTACATACAGTTTCCTTAAAAGTGAATGTTCTTAAGATTCACCAACATTTTAGCTGGTTTCCTTCTTTGTCTTACATTTGAAAACAAATGCACATTAATTTCTCCGCTATATTTGGTGGTTATAAGCCTTTATACCCCTCAAATGTTTAGTACAACGTTTTTGTTTTTTTTCTTCTGAGCCCTATGTCAACAGAGAATGGTAAATGTGCGCACTGAGCTATTTAAGTACTCCAGACCTCTGAAATTAGTGACTATATAATAAAGCACCCACACTTGTTCCACATTAAAGTCTATTATTCATGCGCTCATGCTCTTAAATATTTTAAGCGTTTAAGGCTCTGACAGAATAGCTTTTAAAAAGCTTGTGAAGTGAAAACATCATAGTCCATTCAGGGTTTTTTTGGGGGGGTTGTTCAATTTACCAAAAACTCACAACTAGCCACTGCAGACCACAATGGGACGTAATTCATACAGCTTTAATTAAAATCTTACAAACATTGTTTTTGCAGATGGTGGTGACTAAGATTGATAAATGTGGTCGTGGCTTACTACTGAAAAACTTAATGACATTTCAAGATGTGATTAAAACACAGACCTCAAGCTGCTTCCCCCAGCCATTTTTGGTCAGGTGAGTGTCACCCCCCCCCTTTTGTATTTTTTTTCATTGAGGCCCAAAAATCTGTAGAATTTGCAGCTAAACCATCCTACATTATAATTTTTGATGCATGCATACAGTATGGTAAATCGAAGACTAATGTGAACAGTCAGTACCGTGTACCACTTTTTAACCACAGTTTGAAAGTTATTGATGGCAAAGCAAGGCAGCTTTATTTATGTAGTGCATTTCATACATAAGGTAACTCAATGCTTCACGTAATTAAAAGTACAACATTTAAAAGCATTTACAAACAAGAGTTAAAGACATTTAAATAAATCAAAAAATGCTTTCCAAAATTAATAAAAGAACATACAGTACAAGATGATGAAAAACATGATTTTAAAAAATGCTTTGAAAGAATACCTATACCTATAATTAATGTATGGGGGGGAGAAAGCATAGTTTTTAACCTGGATTTAAAAGCATTTACACTCGGGACTGACTTCATTTCTGTTGGCAGCTTATTGTATTTGAGTGCAGCATAACAGCCAAGTGGTGCTTCACCATGTTTGCTTTGAACTCTGGGCTCCACTAATTGACCCAAGTCTGAAGACCTTAGAGCCCTACTGGGTTTATATTCCTATAGTCGGGCTTTATTTACCGTATTGGATCTAAACTATTCAGTGACCAGTTGCAGAACTTCAAAATCTTTTCTACAGCTGACTGGTGCCAGTGTAAAGCCTTTTGGACTGGAGTAATGTGTTTTGATCTCTTTGTTCTGGTCATAAGCTGAGCTGCAGCGATGTGAATGAGCTGCAGCTGTTTGAAAGCCTTTTGAGGGAGTCCAGTCAGAAGGCCATTACAATAATGAAGTCTAATGGAGATAAAAGCATGAATAGGCTTCTCTTGGATGTTTTTCAGTTTGGTTTTGTGATTGATTTGATTGGACTGCCGTCAGATCTGAATCCATTCGCACACTGAGGTTTCGTGTTTAATAACAGATGGGGTTGGGATGGTTCAGTGGTAGAGTGGTTGTTTCCCAACCCACAGGTTGTGGGTTCGATCCCCGGCCATTGTGACCATGTCGAAGTATCCTTGAGCAAGATACTGAACCCCCATTTGCTCCTGATGCTGCGTCATCAGTAAGTGACAGCCCATTTACCATTTACTAACAGCAATCCTCTTTCTTTATTACCAAAAACAATTACCTCAGCTGTGTTTTGTTTTAGTTGGACAAAGTTTTGGATCATCCAGTTGATAATTTGCATTAGACTGTGGCACAACATAGTAGTTGAATTGTTGTCACGTGAGGAACAGAATATGGACCCAGGACAGGGCATGGCAGTGGAAAAGTATCTTTATATACAAAAATACAAAGTAACAACAGAGAGCAGGGCTGGTAGCAGATGGTATGGAAGAAAGCTTGATGTACTGTAACGTGTCACTGAGCCCCCCGTGTTAGGGTTGCGGGTTGTGAGAAGGACACAAGTGCTGTGAGGAAAGTTCTTTATTGCAGAATGCGGGTGAGTTGCTGGCTGGACAGAATGGGTCTTGATCAGAGGCAGGAGGGAACAAGCAAGGCTGAGTCCAGTTTGAGGAGCAGACTGGTGACAAGCAAGGGAAGGCAGTGCTTGGAGCTGGTGAGGAAAGGCAAAGTTTACTATGAGCTTCCCAAAAACTACTAAAAGACTTACTCTAACTGGCTAGACGAAACTGACTCGATGACAAACGCAGACGTTCTGGCGGTGCTGGGGAGTTCACGGTCATCTTAAGAGGACAGCAGCTGATTAGGTGCAGCGGCTGCCCATCAGCACACCTCACGCGCACACGCACGCACACAGGGCGGGGCTCAAGGTGCAGAGGCTGCAGGCCTGACACCCCGAGCTTAAATACTGAGAGATATCAGGCCATACGCAATCTATATGACACATTAAAGGCAACAACATAAGGATCATAGCAACTCCATATCAAATAACAAAGACTCAACAACCAGTCACATTAAACCGGCCCCCCCACATACACATGCATGTGCTCGTGCACACGCACGTGCAGACAATATTCATATGTGCACATGAACAATTGCCGAGAGCAAAACGGGTTGAAATTCAAACAGTAACAAGTGCATACTTTGTATTCGTGGGCAGCCCTTTGTTTCGTCACGTGCACGCACTCGTCCACTTGCGCTTGCTGCACACACGTGTGCACACAAAAATATATTCATATCTGCACAAAAACATTTGAAAAGTAGCCTACTAGTATTTTGGGGAACACCGTTTGTCACGATTGTTTGACTGATCAGCACATGCACTCGTGTGTGTGTGGGTGGATGTGTGTGTGTGTGTGTGTGTGTGCGTGTGTGTGCGTGCGCGCACTCACACTTATTCACGCACCCCTCTTGGAGCATTTCCAACAATCGTTGACAATTTTTAAGGTATGAAATTGTAGTTGCATGTAATCGTTGCTATCCAAGCAAAATCATTAATTATTCTTTGGCGCCACCCAGTGTTTTAGTGGTGTTAAAAAAATTTAAAAATCTATTTTTTCCTGATTGTGAGTCGCCACTGAAGGGATTGATCTGGTAATCACGGGAAAAGCATTGTAACACACCATGTTTACAGAACATTGAAAATGGTGATTTATAATGGGAGTCAATGGGACAAAAATTTTACATTTAACAAGAACCTAGTGTGAATCTGCCTCTCCCATATGCATGATTTAGAAACTGCAGCATGGTGCCCTTTGAACTTCTGCATGTTTTAACAACCCAGGTGAAGTATCAGCACCTTAGTGTTTTTTTTCCAATGCTTTCTTTTTTATGTAAAAGAGGAAAAACACCAAAAAGTACAAAAAATATCCAATTAACACTAGGGGGTTAAACATTGCATCTCTAACTACAAATATCAAAACAATGTGGGATTTTTATCCATCTTTAAAAGCTGACAGGCCTATATCAAGAAGAATGATGGGGTGAAATCACTTTGCTGTTTCGCTTAATTACAGTCAATGCTTCCATCATTCATTCTAGTGGTTGGGATGTCAAACATTAAATATTTATTGATATTTTATACTCTCCAAAGGCCTAAATAATAAACAACAAATCTTTTGGTGCCCTAAGACTTTGGTAAAGTCATGGATAGAAATAAAAATATCAGTAATGTGTTAAAAATGTTTTCATATTCAGTTGTTTTAAGTTTAGCTTTTTGCAAGTGGTTTTTATTTATATAGTTTTTATTTTGCTGTCATATATCTTGAGTCATTGTCTATCTTTACATCATACGAAACGAATCAGCATATATGGTCATGCTGTCCAGGCTATAACATATTTAGTTATTAAAAACAAATCTAATAAAAGATGTTTGAATCTCAGAAGAAATATAATAACATAAAAAATCCTACTAGAGCACATTGTAAACGTGTTCATATGATTGGTTTACACTCATTACTGGGCCACTATGTGGGTGAATGTTATATTGCTGCATCTCAAACTGACTGAAAAGAAAAAAATCTGATCCAAATCCAAACAAAATCTTAATATAGTAAACCATAGTATACAACGGTTTTTCATCCTCATCTCATTGTCACTTTGAAATGTAATGCATATTATGGTAATATATTCATACATAATATTTATACAACTCGATATTTAAAAGTACCGATAACATATGTATTATGTATTCATATATGTATTCATATGTGTCTTTATTTTCTGTACAAACACAGTAGATGTCCATGTATCACCACTGCTTATACAACTAGTGATGTGGGTAATTGTGACTTTTTGAATGATGTTTGGCTGACCTTTGTCATCTTTTCTTTTTTCCCCTGCAGTTCCCTCCAGTTTTCAGGTATCTACCTCCTGAGATGCTTCATTGCTCATGTAACAGGAAATATCCAGTTAACAGACACCTCTCAAAAGTGATTCTAGACTAGATTTGTGTAAAAAGGCGGCCCTGGGTCTCAGTTGAGGGTTTTCTTGTGCTCTCTCTTGAGCAGTGTCTAATAATAAATGCACAGAGTTAAAGACATACTCAGTGTTATGTGTTTGATAATGAAAATCTCGGAAGAAAACATTTTAGTCTGCGTAAACCCCTCACATTCCCAAAGCATCCTTATGGACTGAGCTACCGCCACTTATTGTCAGTTTGACCTTCAAATAAATAATGCATGTCATCATTATTTTCTTGGATCATATATAATGCATTGAATCAAAAATCACACTTTAAAATCACAAAGTAGGCTAGTTAAAGACAATTGTATGTATATACTATTAAGTGTAAATACATGTAAAATATGTTTAAAGTTGAGTTATTTGATCGTGTTATTTTGTCAGCAAGAAAAAACGGAGAAACTGATCCCACATGCAGAGTGTTACATGTTCGGGAAATAAAATTCAAGGACAGCAGTTAACATGGGTCATAACATTTTATAGAAAGTAGTGTTGAAGGGCTCAAGGTCACATGGTGAAAATCCTTTGCACTGCTGTTGTTATCACTTCATAAAAGGCAATCTAGAGAGTGATCTTGTTTCCTCAAAGTTTATCTTCACTAAAGGAAGAACATAATTAAATTGTTATCTAGAATCAGATCATCTAAGAAAATGGTCATGACATGACACAAATCTTCACAAGCATTTAAGAGCTGCAGAACACAGATACTTAAAATTGAAAGCATCCCTAATGTGGAACAAGTAGAGAAAGATAGCAGATGGGGTGGATAAAGATTAGATAAGAAATGCTAAGATATTCACATCTAGTATTTTATTACCCATTTTGTCATACTATACAAAGGAATCTATAAATGGACATATTGTATGAGTTACTCAATGAGTGAATCAGAGCTGAATTATTTAAAGGGACACTTTGATGATCTTAACAATGGCACTTATATAATAGGTTTGCATGTAAAAATGACATCAGTACTAAAATGCCCCCACCCCAAAAGACTCTGTAGTGATATAAGGTTTTTTTTTGTGATTATATTTAAGGCAAATTGGAGCTCGGCTTGTTTTTTTTTTTTTTCATTCTCAGCGGTCTACATCACAGGAGGGAGACAAGCGTGGTAATATTGCTCGCTTTGTCAGTTCTGTTGTCTAAAACAGCGACTGATCGCCACCAAAATGCAAATGCACATTACTAATCTTGTCCACTTCAAACTGTGTATAAAAGTGTTCTGCACAATAGTTTGGATTTATTGACATCACGTGAGCTCATCGTGATCACCTCCACAAAATCAAAAATACCGTGGCGATCGCTTCTCCACTTACACAGGCTGAAGCGGACAAGAGCATGAATGCGCACACGAACCCCCGACTGGTCATATTTCGGACATTTAGCTATGCTAAACTCGTGTCAACTCTCGCGACAGGCAGACGGCGGCTGGCAGCGACTGCCTCCCAAGCAGTCGCATGCGTTGTCCGACACCACTTGCAGCTGCCAGCTTCGGTGTGAGAGTGAGTGGGCGTCGATTTCAGATAAATACCTCATCGAACACCAGGGCTGTCTTGAATGGTGCGCATCGCAGAGCGGCATGTACTTTTAGTCGGGGCCGCTTCGGAAGCGTCAAAGTTTAGCGAACAAAAAGTTCCAACAAGTGTGGCCGCATTGGAATGCACCATTTCGGTTGTAACCTTCCAAATTGGACGGTGTGTTGTAGGTAAAAAGACTGGGGCCAATCCTCATCCAAATAAATGTGGATGAAATGTACGTCTACTTATTCCCACTTCAGTCTCTGTAAATGTCCTGACTGGTGCTTTATGCCCCGTCCGTCCTAACCGTGATCAGCAAAGAAGCAGTGTGCGTTCTTCCGTGCATACATCTATGTAGATCGCCCCGTTCACATTTCCTCATTCTCATATAAATCATCCACGGAGAGGTTAATCCTTTTGATATGTTGAAATGGTCATAGGTAAGTAAGTCCACATGAATTTTGGTGCCAATTGATCACCATTTTTGGACGTTAAAAGAAATGAAAGTACAATGATTTCCAATGGAGAGTTTGTAATCGTTTCCTCCAGTGACTCCGACCGAACAAGGATAGAACGGTAGGGGGCGCGGCCGTTTGCCTCATTAACAAGAGGCGTTATTCATGGAGTCACTTATTTCCCACCCACGCACACACAAAACACACTACCTGATAAACTGTGTTAAAAAAGACATGACAAGCCACAGAGAAACCATATGAGGAAAGGGTACCCAAGGGGGGCTCATTCACACTGAGGGGAATGACAGCCCACCGGCCACGGGGAGTGCCAGCATCACAGAGACCCCCGGCCCAGATTAGCCGGGGACACCCCACACCTAGTGTAGAGGCCCCCGGTCACCTGGTCCTGCCCCTGCGATGACGCCCCCCGCGGGAAGGGCAGCCACCCCCCACCAACACGGAGGCCCCCCATGAGGAAACACTGAGCTAAAAGCTAAGAACCACAGATAACAACAAAACTAAAAGACAAAACAATAATATAATCTAAGAACTAAAATCAGTATGATAAAATATGATAAAGTAAAAATAGTCCCCAATAAAAAGATAAAGATAAAATACTTAAATTATTTAAAAGCCAAACTAAAAAGGTAGGTCTGGAGCTTCCTCTTAAAAATATCAACAGTCTCTGTGGACCTGACATCCTCTGGCAGGCTATTCCAAAGTTGAGGACCAAAATGGCTGAATGCAGCCTCGCCGTGGGTTTTGGTACTCATCCTAGAAGTCATTAAAAGGCTGGCGCCAAAGGACCTCTGGATCCGCGAGGGTTGGTATGGTAAAAGCAAATCAGACAAATAAGATGGCCCAAGACCATTAACACATTTATAAACTAATAAAAGTACCTTAAAATTGATCCTGAAACACACGGGGAGCCAATGCAGTGATTTTAAAACTGGTGTAATGTGCTCCCGCCCTCTGGTTCTCTTCAGCACCCGAGCGGCTGAATTCTGGAGTAGTTGTATAGAAGAGATACTCTTTTTGCGGAGGCCAGGGAACAGGGCATTACAATAATCTAAACGACAGGAAATAAAAGCACGCATCAGCACTTCCGTGTTAGCCTGAGAGAGAAACGGTCGGACTCTGGTGATATTCTTAAGGTGATAGAAACCTATCTTAGTTACATTTTTAATATGAGGACTAAGGCTGAGCTCAGAGTCAAAGATGACGCCCAGGTTCTTCACATATTCTGAGGGTTTAAAATCTTTTGCTTTTGGTATAAAGATTAAAAATTATTGGGCCTAAAAAAGAACCTTGGGGAACCCCACATTTAATTTCATGGGTTCTGGAGGAACAAGTATCCATACTTACAAAGAAAGATCGGTCTGTGAGGTAGGAATAAAACCAGTTAAAAACAGTACCAGAGATGCCCATTAGCTTTTTAAGTCTGTTTAATACAGTTTTTTGATACAGCTCTACTGTATCAAAAGCAGCGCTTAGATCCAGTAGCACCAAGACTGTGAGTTTTCTCACGTCTGCGTTTAAATATCATTTAAAATCCTTAAAAGAGCAGTCTCCGTACTGTGGTTCATCCTAAAAGCAGAATGATATTTCTCTAAAATATTATATGTGTTTAAAAAGTGATTTAACTGGAGAAACACCAGTCTTTCTAAAGTCATTAAAAAAAAAAAAAAGAATACTGCTAAGTGATAACACCAACTGTGGTCCTCATGTTGGGCACAATATTATTTTCTTCATGGTGGAGGGAACATGAGAATTTGCCCCGGTAATGATTTGGGAGTCTTTTGAACGGCTAATTGTGGTTTGTGCTCATAATGTCAGCTCACTAAATATATAGGGAAGAAAGTATGGACACTATAGACATGTTTCTTGTGGGGCTGATTAAATAGTAATCTATTGTTAATATGGATCAATACTTAATTTAACTGCTAATTATTTTTTGACTCGTTTTTATTTTAATTTTTAATTCCGAATTAAGCCCTTCTCCCACTGACCGGTGAATAATTGTTTGGAAGTCAGAAAATGTGCTCACGTCAGAGATCGTTCAATGACGTAAATGTTCACAAAACGTTCGCCAGATGGTCGCCAAGAGCTTTAATAATTTTTTTGACATAAGAGACAAGAAAAGTACAGGTGAACCTCTGCAGAACATCTGGCGACTGTTTGGCGAATATTTGCGACCTTGAAACTCTAACATGAACACACACTGTTCTACCTTCGCCATTAGTTGTAATTGTTTGCCCCTCAGTGGGATATGGGCTTTGCAACAATGTATACTATGGCTGCACAAGAGACAGCTTATTAAAAAGAACAATTTACTGCATTATAAAAGTACATTAAATTCATATTTAACACAATTGAGATAGCGTGTTGGCGTGGGTCTCGAAAACCATTTCAGTTTCTAATATGGGTCCTTTGAAAATTGAATTGCTCACCTCTGACTAGCAGTACGGGACCACACAATCAAGTTTACTGATATAGTGCAGTACTCTTGGGCAATGGTCAGGTCCCCGATTGTTTTATTTCACGCACTCATAATTTCATGGACCATCGAAGCTGCCGCGCAGCGAGACCGAAACGACCAGATAGTTATACCCTATTTTGCCGGGCCGTCCTTCGTTCGCAACCTGGGCACCCTTCCGTCATCGTCCCTCCGTCCTTGTTAAAAAAAACAAAAAAAAAAGAATCATCCTCCATTCCCGTCTGTCCTCATCCCTTTAAAGCGCTTCCGTCCTTACATTTGGTCAGTCCTTCCAATCTAAAAAGAAAAAGGGAAAAAAAGTGTCCGTGCTTGACACCGTGAGAGAAATGCAAACGGCAGACGTTTGACAATTCATAAACATTGTTTAAAGCTTCCTATTAACAACCACTTACCGGTGGGAGCATTGTGAGTGGATTTACTTGTTTACAACAGTTTAAGTGTCAACCAAGATAGCATTTAGTTGCCAACACAACCACTGTCGATAAGATTACGTTATAACGCAATACTATTGCGTTTTATTGCAAACCTTTTGCATTATAACGCAGTCCGTTTTCAGTTTTTATTTAGTTATTTTGCAATAAAATTAAAATTATTGCAAAATAACGCAACGTTATTTTAGGAGGAAATGAAAGACTTCCACTTGCTGGTCAGAACTCTAAATCTACAACGGCGCTGACATGAGAATGAATGATGGTTTGGGGAGATTTTTACGCCCTTGAGATGTCCCAGACAAGGACATACTTCGCACGCAAGGGGATAAAGTACTTACTACATTTTAACAGGTAACAAAACAAAATTGCCATCCACCTTTTTCCTACGCCCCATTCATACCTGATCCCGGAATTCACACTCAAGACAAGCTTGGCGTGTTTCTGTCAATTGTCAGTGAAATGGGCATCCTGTGGCGTAATCCATGGGATTACATTTGTTGAACCACTAGAGGGCAGACTATGCCTGTGAGTACAATGTTACTGCAGGGAACGCACATTGGAGAATTGTTGCAGGCAGTTAAGAAAGGCGGCTATGTGGTATCGCAGAAGAGAACAGTGGCCTTTCTTTTTAAAAGACCCAACACAACAGGTCAGTTGGTACATGACCCGGTTAAGGGACGATTACAGGGACGGACAAAAACCCACTTCCGTCCTTGCTTAGTTGGTCCTTTTTTAAAAACTCCTCGTCCTGTGTCGCCAAAATGGACGAACCGTTCCTTCACTGGGACGAAATGCCCATCTCTGGAAACGAGCATCTCGTGGGGAGAGCCCCCCCCCCCGTATAGCCACTGCCAGCCGTTTGCGTGGAAGCCTGCTAAATCAAGCCAGCTGCCACAATGGTTGTTCATAGGCTATGCAGTGCACCGTGTGGGATAACTTCAAAACAAAAGTCGAGCCAGTAGACCGTGGACATGAGGTAAATATAGTTTCCGCTTCTCATTTCCGTGACCATCTGGGATGGGGGTGAACATTTGATCAAATGGAGCCCAAGAACCTTCTAAAGAGCATACTTTTTTTCAGTTGCAAGTGTTGCACATTAGCGAGTACCGTTCTTCTTGGGTATCAGTTGACACAAAGTGTATGTTTTTATTTCAGAGCATTTCGAGACCATTAATTGTAACAGAAACATTGATATTTTAGTTGAGTGTGAGTATGTATAAGTTTTGTATGAGACTGGTCTTACTGTTAGAGTCTACATGCCTGTATATGTACTCAAACCACTGCTAGAATTGGACGTTTCTGACATGCAATTTAATCCTCGGGGATAAATGGAGGAAAATGAGACAACTTCTTATAAAGTTATTTAGAATTCTTTCCTTAATGGAATTGTTGAAGATTTTCTGTGTTTTCTAGTTTTCAGTGGCACATGGGAGTGAAACCAAAAACTAGGAGATTAGAGTACAAGTTGCATGCCTGAAATGCTCTGAATTTTCTAGGCGTGCAGCGTTTCCTTGGATCCGCTGACTTCCTTGTTTTTTTTACACATGTAACTATAAATTATTCAGCAATTGGTTTTACTTTGCAGGATGAGCAAAACCATGCCATGACTATATTGATCACACCCTCTCGGGTGTAGTCAGTATGGATTTAAACAGTAATTATTCTAAATTGTCTGTACAATTTACATGATAATATAAAGTTGAATTGTATAAAATGGCTCCAGCACTAAGTGCAGCAGAGATGCAGCGTCGCTACAGAGAGAGCGAGACACTGGTCCAAAAAGAAGAGAAGAGGAAGAAATGGCAGAAATACAGAGAGACTGGGGCACACATCTAAAAGGTTCCTGCGGTTTCTCAACAATTTTATGTAGGTCTGATACGTTCCAGTGGTGTCATTATTTATTTGCATTTCACTTAATGAGTCTTACCTACATTCTGTATGATAATCTTCTGTCTCCCAAGTTACTGTCCGACCCCTTTGACTTGCTGTATAAAAGACATACCTTTTACATTGCTCAGGGTCAGCTCACCCACATGGACGCAGTCCCTGTTGGTGGCTCCACCAGCTGACGGGCCCGTCCATTAGTCCCTTTAAAAAAATGGTCTTGCAACAACCAATTACATCGCATACTCGGAATACTACAATACTAAATAAAAATAATAATAAAAATAAAACAAATTTAAAAACCGTCACATTCTCAAGTGGCACATGCCCCCTGACCCTGTGTCTGGTTAGCTTTTATTGTAGTGCTAAATATGCTATTAACTTACTTTTCATTCAGTGTTGCAAACAAAATCCCAAGTACAATTGGAAGTGATTTACAGTACGATAAATTCATCATTACCCGTGAGACCTCAGTAGTCAACAACATGCCTGACAGGCATTTGTTCACATTTACAGCCATGCACTGTGTGAAACCTTGTTACTGAAAGGCGTATAGCATGATTGTCACTTTGTAATATGTACTGTATAAGTCAGAGCATTTTGTATTTTGCTTGAAATTTACATCAGTTAACAGCACCATAAAACATTTATGTGTGCTTATAAGGTGTATAAGGCTATTGAGGACAAGCACAGCATCATCTCTTTTAAATTCAGAAGACACAGTAATTCATAGCTTAACGGTCTATAAAGTTTTAAGAGGCCAAAGAGCAGTCAAAAGATTGATGGTGCAATCACCTTTCAAAAATGATTCTTTGACATGCACGTGCTTTGAACACTGACCCCATAAAACGTAACAATGGTTAATTTTTTTCCACGCAATTTTCCTTCCCACTATTATTTGGCAGTTGCCAGCAGGGCATTAAGAACAGTGGGCCGTACAGTTTGGTCACCGTCATCTTATTGGATAACCAACAGAACAGGAAAGGATTCAGTCCAGTCCTCATTACAGCCTTTGGGGACACGCATCCAGTTGTCTTTCAAAGTTGGCTGGCCAAGGATAACTCTCCCCTGCCATCCATCCCATTTCCAATATGCCTGTTTTCAAGGAAACAACTGCACAACTTGCTGCTTGCCTCTCTGAGGCCACTATCTGTTCTGGTGCTAACTGCCTTGTCCCAGCCAGTGACTTTAATGCAACACTGGGTCTCGTGTTGAGCATTGTGCTCACCGTCATGCTGGCTATGGTTATGTTTTCCATGGGATGCACCGTGGATGCCCAAAAACTTTGGGGGCACCTGAAGAGACCCTGGGGCATCGTTATTGGTTTCCTTTGTCAGTTTGGCATTATGCCTTTTACTGCCTTTGCTTTGTCAATTGCCTTCAATGTGCTGCCTGTTCAGGCCATTGTTATCATTATCATGGGTTGCTGTCCTGGAGGCTCCGGTTCCAATATTATCTGCTACTGGCTGGATGGAGACATGGACCTAAGGTAAGAAGCTGTTTGGTTCCTTTGAGAATATAAATTGACTGAACAGTACAGTCTGTTGGCTGAATGAATGTAATTGATCATATCACTTTTAAGTAAATTACTGCATGGGAAACATGTGACACCATACTCGTTGCATTGATTATTGGGCCAAAAAGTAATCGCAATCACTCTTATGAGCTTCTCTAACAAAAAGTCATCGGAGAAGCTTGTAGCTGCTAATTTCCTTCTCTTTAGTATCAGTATGACAGCCTGTTCCTCCATCCTGGCCTTGGGAATGATGCCACTCTGTTTGCTTATCTACACCTCCACCTGGACTTCTTCAGACACCATCCAAATCCCATATGACAGTATTGGTAAATATACAACTCACGTTGATTATTGATAGACATCAAAATTCTTTTGAGATGATTTTTTTAATGTGCATTATAGAAATAACTAAAAATTTAAAATCATTTTCGTTAACAAGATGAAATAAAACTCAAAATGCTTTAAAAAAAAAAAAGAAGCTAAACCTAACGTCAATTACATTTTATGTTTAGAAAACTATAATTATAGCGAAAACTCATCTTTGTCAATATCATACGGGCGATTTCAGTGTTTATTTAAATTCCTTTATTTTGGTATTGCTGTACAGAAGAAAGAAGGCCAAATGGTCATTTGAGAATTGAACACTCCCAATGTGGAAAAAAAACCCAAAACGAATAAAAACTTGCTAAACAAACTTGCTCTCAAAGCTAATTCAAATTAACTGAATTTTAATTTCACTCATTTGTTTATGCTGTTAGCCTTGTTTTTTATATATATAATTTTATATTATTTTATATTTTTTATACCTATATTTTGGTCCTACAGAAATTGAGAGAATTAAAAAGACATCCGATTTGGGTTTCCTCAGGTATAACTCTTGTGGCCCTCCTTGTCCCAATCTCTGTGGGGATGTATTTTAAACGCAGATGGCCCAATTTGGCCAAAAAGATCCTCAAGGTAGGAATTTGCACTGATCTATTTAATGTCTTCTTGCCCAAATAAGTCTACATGTTAATTCCTGTATATTGTGTGTATTCTGTCCAGGTTGGGTCCTTTACAGGATTTGGTCTCATTATCATCATTGCTGTAGTTGGTGGAATTCTTTACCAGTCTTCCTGGACCATCGCACCGTCCCTTTGGATCATCGGAACTATCTACCCCTTTATTGGTTTTGGGCTGGGTTTCCTTATGGCCCGCTTTGTGGGTCAACCATGGTACAGGTAAGGTGACAGTTGACGATATGAACAGTTTCAAAATGTTGCCAAAGTTGCGCAAACCTGTTTAAATAATATATATCATGCTGTACTGGATTTGCTAAATAGAATTAATAATTGGTTGTCATCACCAAAGCTTTACTTACATTTTCCTCAGGTTGTACGTGCTGTAGTTCTGTCTATTCGAGTGATTTATTTTGTTTTTTCACGCAGGTGTCGAACAATTGCTTTGGAAACTGGTTTTCAGAACTCCCAGTTGTGTAGCACCATTGTCCAGCTGTCCTTCAGCCCAGCAGAACTGGAGGTCATGTTTGCATTCCCCCTTATCTACAGCATCTTCCAGCTAGTGGTGGCCGTCCTGTTTGTGGGAGGTGAGCTACAAGCATTAACCAGATGAAAACACTAGCAATTTTGTAAGACAGTGCTGTTTTCTTCTAGACATGTTTGTTAGTTAATAATAACCAAATGTGGGCGAACACATGATAACAAGCTCCAGCTTCTGTTAACTACTGGTTTTAGTGCAGTGTGTGAGGTAAGCCTGAGTCTGTGTGAACATCTCACAGATTTTAATTCAGGAAACAACTTTTAAGGAGTACCCCCATCAAGTGTAAGTTGGGGTCAGTTGGTACCATTTTAACCATTCCATTTTAGATCATATATCTTTTCAAAATTTTGAGTCACAGTGGCATCTTTATATTTAATAAATGGTCTAGCAGCAATTGCATCGCATACTAGGATAATAATACTCTCTAAAAATGCTCTAAAAATAATCATTTTTAAAAAATGACTAAATTCCCTCTTCTAATGACTGTATTAAATGCAGTGACAACACTAATTATCCGTAAGTATTAGAAATAACTAAAAATAAAATTTGAACAGTGAAGAAAGCAGATGGAACAGAACACAGTTGGTAAGGTTTTATTTTATTTTATTTTTTTTACGTTCCCAGGCTTTTACTTTTTTTTTTCTTCAGGCAGAGGTAATAGGGTCAGTAATTACTGCCCCATAGGCCAATGAAAAAAAATTGACAAATGCAAGTGGTTAATTAGGAATTTACAGAGTCGTGCTTCTGGATTTGGACAGAGTTAGCAGGAAAAAGAAACAGCACAATAAACAGACACAACAGTTAACAACGTTCAATAGCAAAGCAACGAAAACAAAAGTATGTATGTATATGTATAAAAAAAATTGTCGACTAATCACGACAACGATCAAAATCGTCAACGCGTCTTGTATTTATATAGTTATTTATTTGCCGCATTATTTATCACTCAAAACGGCCGCGTCTCGCTCTTCTCTCGCTGGCTGTTTTCCCGTCTGCAACGCACATGCGCAGTAGTGGTAATCCGCGTCATATGTGATGTAAACAGAAGCATTGTGGGTAAAGTAGTGTAAGGGCTAAAACGTGTTGGCAACAGAGTCCGAAGATTACGGCGCATGTCACCAAATATACTCAATACATTACAATGCAAAGCTGCCTTTCATGGCAGCACGATGGGGATCATTTAAAAAAGCAAGCTATGGCTTATGCCTGTTTTCATATGTGACATAGACACAGCTTGTGTCTAGAAGCTAGCTGCGGTTAGCTTACACACGTTACAGTGTGTGTTTGATGTACGTACGATAACACATCGTAGCATCTACTATAGATTAAGCAGCCATTAGTCAGTAAACTCGCGTTTATTAACAACCAAAACTATGTTTATGCCCGTGGTAGACATCGAAGCAGGAAGCGCTGGCTTGCTCTCTCTCTCTGTCACTCTTGAACTGGGGAATATCAGCACTCAACACAAAAATGACATCTGTGCCATTCATCGGCATCACATAACAATAAAACCCATAATAGTTTGTTGCAATAGACTACGTTATAGTGCGAAAAAAAGTTGTTCTTTTTTTTTGTTGCAGGTGCATACCACATTTTGATTGTGTAGATCAATTCACTACTTTTAAATTATGCATACTGAGTGAACAAAAAAACCTTCTGGATAAAGGTTAAATTAAGACAAAATTAAAAACCAATACAAGTGTTTATTTTAGTTTCCTTTAACACAGAGCATTTTCCCAATTTACTCCTCTGATCATATATGTATATATGTATGTATGTATATATATGTATACATACATGTATGTATGTATGTATGTATATATATATCCATCCATCCATTATCTCCCGCTTATCCGAAGTCGGGTCGCGGAGGCAGCAGCTTCAGCAGGGAAGCCCAGACTTCCCTCTCCCCAGCAACATCCTCCAGCTCTTCCGGAGGGATCCCAAGGCGTTCCCAGGCAAGCCGGGAGACATAGTCTCTCCAGCGTGTTCTGGGTCGTCCTCTGGGTCTCCTGCCGGTGGGACATGCCCGGAACACCTCACCAGGGAGGCGTCCAGGAGGCATCCTAATCAGATGCCCGAGCCACCTCAACTGGCTCCTCTCGATGCGGAGGAGCAGCGGCTCGACTCTGAGTCCCTCCCGGATGGCCGAACTTCTCACCCTATCTCTAAGGGAGAGCCCGGACACCCTGCGAAGGAAACCCATTTCGGCCGCTTGTATCCGAGATCTTGTTCTTTCGGTCATGACCCACAGCTCATGACCATAGGTGAGAGTAGGAACGTAGATCGACCGGTAAATTGAGAGCTTCGCCTTTCGGCTAAGCTCCTTCTTCACCACGACAGACCGATACAGGGTCCGCATCACAGCAGACGCTGCACCGATCCGCCTGTCGATCTCCCGTTCCATCTTACCCTCACTCGTGAACAAGACCCCAAGATACTTGAACTCCTCCACTTGGGGCAGAATCTCATCCCCGACCCGGAGAGGGCACGCCACCCTTTTCCGACTGAGGACCATGGTCTCAGATTTGGAGGTGCTGATCTTCATTCCGACCATTTCACACTCGGCTGCGAACCGCTCCAGCGAGAGTTGGAGATCGCGGCTTGAAGAAGCCAACAGTACCACATCATCTGCAAAAAGCAGAGATGCAATACTGAGGCCACCAAACCGGACCCCCTCGACACCTCGGCTGCGCCTAGAAATTCTGTCCATAAAGGTTATGAACAGAATCGGTGACAAAGGGCAGCCTTGGCGGAGTCCAACCCCCACAGGAAACGAATCCGACTTACTGCCGGCAATTCGGACCAAACTCTGGCATCGGTGGTACAGGGACCGGACAGCCCTTATCAGGGGGCTCGGTACCCCGTACTCCCGAAGCACCCCCCACAGAACTCCCCGAGGGACACGGTCGAACGCCTTCTCCAAGTCCACAAAACACATGTAGACCGGTTGGGCAAACTCCCATGCACCCTCGAGGATCCTGCCGAGGGTGTAGAGCTGGTCCACTGTTCCACGGCCAGGACGAAAACCACATTGCTCCTCCTGAATCCGGGATTCGACCTTCCGACGGACCCTCCTCTCCAGCACCCCTGAATAGACCTTGCCGGGGAGGCTGAGGAGTGTGATCCCTCTGTAATTGGAGCACACCCTCCGGTCCCCCTTCTTAAAGAGGGGGACCACCACCCCGGTCTGCCAATCCAGAGGCACTGTCCCCGATGTCCACGCGATGCTGAAGAGACGTGTCAACCATGACAGCCCCTCAACATCCAGAGCCTTTATGAACTCCGGGCGTTTCTCATCCACCCCCGGGGCTTTGCCACCGAGGAGCTTTTTGACTACCTCGGTGACTTCAACCCCAGAGATAGGAGAGCCCACCTCAGAGTCTCCAGGCTCTGCTTCCTCAGCGGAAGGCGTGTCGGTGGAATTGAGGAGGTCTTCGAAGTACTCTCCCCACCGATCCACAACGTCCCGAGTTGAGGTCAGCAGCACCCCATCTCCACTATAAACAGTGTTAATGGTGCACTGCTTCCCCCTCCTGAGACGCCGGATGGTGGACCAGAATTTCCTCGAAGCCGTCCGGAAGTCGTTTTCCATGGCCTCCCCAAACTCCTCCCACACCCGGGTTTTTGCCTCAGCAACCGCCAGGGCTGCATTCCGCTTGGTCAGCCGGTACCCGTCAGCTGCCTCCGGGGTCCCGCAGGCCAAAAAGGCCCGATAGGACTCCTTCTTCAGCTGGACAGCATCCCTTACCGCTGGTGTCCACCAGCGGGTTCGGGGATTGCCGCCACGACAGGCACCGACCACCTTGCGGCCACAGCTCCGATCGGCCGCCTCAACAATGGAGGCACGAAACATGGTCCACTCAGACTCGATGTCCCCCGCCTCCCCCGGGACCTGGGAAAAGTTCTGCCGGAGGTGGGAGTTGAAACTCCTTCTGACAGGGGATTCTGCCAGACGTTCCCAGCAAACCCTCACAATACGTTTGGGTCTGCCAGGTCGGACCGGCATCTTCCCCCACCATCGGA
>NC_141230.1:3112500-3197500 GCF_054856515.1 Filicampus tigris
GCAAATAATTTGTAATATGTAATATAATATATTTGGAAGTAATTTGCCCAAAACTGGTCATAATATTGGAAGACGTCTTCCATTGCCCAGACGCACGTCACCGGGACCCCCTTCTGAAGCGCCTGGTGACTGGGTGGCTCAGCCCACCTGTTTTCTGAAACTGAGCCATGATTGTTTGTCACCTGAGCCCTGAGCATCTGTGATGTCATTATCAGTCGACAGCAAGTGGCAAATTGGCCGCCGCCTGAGATGGACAAAAATGGCTGGATTTTACTGCTTAACTCATATTCCACAAACGCAATATTGGTCAGAATGCCATATTTCGACCTAAATAGAACATAATCTTGTGAAGAATTTTTGGGGGTTGACTTCCTCTTTAACTTATGTTTATATTATTATCTCCCTGCCTAACTTGGTAGCCATTTAATGAAAAACAACAAACAAACCTGAAGCTTTCCTTATTTTCTGCTCGCAATTTGTGCTCACTGCTTTGCAAATACAATGGGCCTATCTATGAAAAAACTACAGTATTTGGCAATTATTGGTCCCGGTCTCATGTGCTGGTCAGAGTTGTGATGTACTGTAAGGTTTTGGTGGGTCTCACAGGATTTGAAATTGTGTCCCAACACTCTTAAGTTTGGGAATGACTGCATGGGTTTGACTTGCTACACGGCAGAAAATAGGCAAAAATTTTGAATGTTGAAGTTTTTTTTTCCCAAGAGCAGTCTCCATTAATATCTTAAAACACAAAGATAGTTTATTTGCTTTCACAGAGGACTAAAAGAATCAGAAAATAGTCACATCTGACTGAAAATCTGAGGTTTTTGACTCTTTAAAATTAATTATATTTCAAAATGGTTCATAATCCCTTCTTCCTTTCTATTTTGTGTGCAGTAAGCTTGGTGGCAAAAATGATGTTTGACTTTTTTCACCATTGGGCATTACATTTTCTTCAAACTTGCACTTCATTATCACGTGTTTGAGCGCCAATTTTAATGCATGTTCCCCTGCATTCCCACATGTTCTCTATAGGAATGGTTATGTAAATCCAATCAAAATCACGAGAGTTATGAATACATTTTTGAGATTATTTATGGTATTGTACTAAATAAAATGCTTAAATGTGTATTCTGTATTCAAAAAAATGTATGATCACAGAGTAATTTAGGGCAGAGAAGCAATGCAATGGATGGAGAAAGTGAGGTGGAACACCTCATATCAGGATTTTCTCAATCGTGCGTTTCATTGAAAAGAAAAGAAAAACAGCTGCAGAGAATAGAAAACACCCATGGAGCTCTAGACATTACATGAGATTTTTTTAAGGCTAATGTGTGGCAATGAAATAGATATAATGGCCGCACAAAATACAAATTTGTGTGTTAAATTCAACAACAACAACTTTGACATCTGGGTAGGCAATTGGTGCAAACCTTCGCTGGAGATCTCAGTGTCTGGTGTCCTTTAGTAGTCTGTTGTCATCAATACGTGCTGCCGGGTTTTCCATATTACCTTTGTAGCTTATTACCAGCCTGAAGCAAAATGAATTCATCCATCCATCCATTATCGATACCGCTTATCCTCACAAGAGTCGCGGGAGCCTATCCCAGCTGTCTTCGGGCAGTGGGCGGGGGACACCCTGAATTGGTTGCCAGCCAATCGCAGGGCACACAGAGACAGACATTCGCACTCACAATCACACCTAGGGGCAATTTAGAGTGTCCAATCGACCTACCATGCATGTTTTTGGAACGTGGGAGGAAACCGGAGGACCCGGAGAAAACCCACGCGGGCACGGGAAGGACATGCAAACTCCACACAGGTAGGCCGGAGCCGGGATCGAACCCACGACCTCTGAACTGTGAGGCGGACGTGCTAACCAGTCGACCACCGTGCCGCCGCAAAATGAATTCTTACTTTTATATCCCTGTCCATGCCTTTGTCTTTAGCCTCTACCTGAACATTTCCATGAAAAGAGCTATCAACTTGCTCATCCAACTATCGAGTAAGGAGATACAACTTTATATTCAGTGGCAACCTATAAGCATTTTGAGAACATGTTATATTATATATATATATTGTTTCCATACACACAAAAAAAGGTCTATATGCCCCCTTTTCAACTCGTTTCTAACCCCTCTAGAGGTCTCTGCACACCTATGGTGCAGAGTACAATGAATTCTCAGGACTATCGAGGTGCTGAAGAGAATGTGCTGTTTAGTGTCAGAAAGCTTGGTCTCAGTCGCAGGTCATGGGTCTTTGCAACAGGATAATGCCCCAAAACACACGGCTAAAAAACACCCAAGAATGGCGAAGAGCAAACATTGGACTATTCTTTAAGTGGCCTTCTATGAGCCCTGACCTGAAACCTTTGGAACATCTGTGGAGGGAGCTGAAATATGCCATCTGGAAAAAGCACCCTTCAAACCTGGGATAACTGGAGCAAGTTTGCTCTTTAGGAGTGGGCCAAAGCACCTACAGAGTGGTGCAGAAACTAATTAATCGCACATTTTTCCATAATTAATCACGATTAATCGTATTTTTCAACTACATTTTTTTTAAGAAGCTTGGAATCGTTATTTACTTGAGTAAAATATTGGAATTAATGTAGGAAAAAAATAAAAGTATATTTTGATTCAAACACTGTTCTAATAGCTTTCTTAGATCCTTGAATATGATTCTTTTCCTGTAAAATACAACAGCTGAATGATACACCAAAGATGTACAACTACTGCGGTATTTGAATTTGGCTGTGCAAAGTGTGCAAATTATTTTGGATTTCTCCAATGAGCCATCAAACAACTTTTTAAAGTAAAACTATGTAAAAGTCCGTCTTTGCGGCAGTGACTCTCCTCTAAGTTTGGCTGCACAGTGAGCAGAGGTCAGCTGCTACAAATAAATAAATAGAGTTAAAACTGAGTTCATTTTTTTTTTGTGTGTTATGAAATTTAAATTAATGGTGAGGCATGCAGCAGCCTACAACTGGCAGATGTATCAATAGCATAAAACTGCGAGGGTTGGCAGTAATTGAGTTAATGCTATGAGAGCTACCGACACTCCTTCGCGAGCTGCTGCTCGCTCACGATCTACTTAATGGGCAACCCTGACATAGAAAAATACCAATCCACAACGGTTTCCCAACTTAATGCATTGAAATTGTATAGACTCACTGGACTGCTGGGAGGCATTTTGATCTAAGTGGATTCTGATTAGTTATCATTATCAATTTCATTCAAAGTCCACAGTCTGCTGTAGAAAAAAAACATGAAAGGGCTTTGGAAACTTTTTTTCTGGTACGTAGGCATCAAGGGTACAATTCTCGTGACAACCAAAAGATGGCACCATTGTATACGCTTACAGATCATACAGATAGCATACACGTACGTTTTTTTATATGAATAACACAGTTAACATTCCATAACGATTTCATAACTTTTTAGAAAAGGATGCATTTAACCAACGGGGATCCTCCGTCTGCTATAGAAAAAATAAAAGGTTTGTTGGCGGTGCCGAGGACTAAGCGGAGCCTCTGAGGGGATCGAGCCTTCTCTGTCGCTGGTCCTTCCCTTTGGAATGACCTTCAATTGGATGTTAGGCAAGCCCCCTCTCTGTTCATTTTTAGAACCCGTTTGAAGACACATTTCTATTCGTTGGCCTTTGATCCGAGCTGAGACTGGCAAATGCTCGGCTGTTTTCCGGTGTCTATTGTATAGTGTTTTGTGTTAATTTATTGGCTTGTTGTATTATGGCTATTTTTGTTGTTGTTTGTAAAGTGCTTTGTTACAGCTGTAGCTGTTGTGAAATGCGCTGTATAAACAAAATTGTATTGTATTGTAAACAGTTTAACTAGCTATGGTAAAATACATAGGTAATTGAATAAAACGTTTTTAGTCCATTTTTATTAATTTATTGTATTTTTATGAATATAACACATTTAATTATCTTACGTATTTGCGCTATCCATTTATTTGGGAATTCATTTTTTAAATTAGCATAAAATTATATTTCTATTTGTAAACATACTCACAATATGCTGTGCATCCATCAGTTGGATGACTGTCTGTATAAACATCTGATCTAAGTACAGGGATAAAAAATATATTGATTAAATTAATTATTGTTATTAATGAATTCCTTTATACAACCATTTTAAAGTAGAAAAGTATTAACTTACTGTCCATTGTCAATATCTGTTTTGAGTCTTGTCTCTGCTCAGCCGAGATTTTTTTCTGCAAAAGTAACTTGCACTTGCACCAAGGAAATTTGTACTTGTAACAAGGAAATGTTAGAAATATGTATTCGCAAAGAAAACATCTTGAAGGCGTGTGAAATAATTTTGTATCTGTAAAAAAAATAAAATTTGTAGCTGTAGAAACGATAACTTGTGTGTGTGAAAAAACAAATTCTCTTTGGTAGGAAAAACAACTTGTAGTTGTGGAAATTAATTTTGTCAGGGAGTCCTCATCTTACGAACGAGTTCCGTTCCTACACTGGCACTGTAACACGAATTTCCGCATATGTCGGATTTCACCTTTAAAGTCGAAATTTATGTCAAAATACTTTGTATAAAAAAACAAAAATACATTAAAATAAAAAGCATAAGATGATGTATTCAGAATGTTTCAGAAATTGGAATTTCGACTTTAACCCGAATATTGACTTCATGTAAACGTAGTCACTATGTTGCTGGGAACAAAATGGAGGAGACACGGGTGTCGTAAAGTCGAAACATCATAGGTCGCGTACGTCGTAATACGAGGACTGCCTGTACTTGAAGCAAAATGTAATGTGTACTCGTGAGGAAATAACAGAGCAGGGCAGTCCGTCCCGGGGCCGGACCGGTCGGACCCTCCGGCCTGGCCGAATGCCCATTTTTGGGGCGGGGGGTGGAGGCTGACAATTTTTTAAAAAGGGCTGGACTAAGCACGGCCGGAAGTGGATTTTAATCCGGCCCACTAATTGGCCCATATGTGTGTGACGTGGTCGCGAGGCAGCCAAAATTTATCTCAGCCTACTTGGCGAAAGGCTTCTTTATACTCCCGCGTCGGCGCGAGTGACACCTGCCGCATTCCATCACGTGACCGACGCATTGTGCTGTGAGACATGTTGGCGACAGGTCTGCAACACATGCCGCGCACACGTGCATTCTCTCTCGTGATCGGTCCGTTATGTCACATGTTGCAATGATGCAGTTTCCCCCGGCTCGGCCCGGCAATTTGTTGCCACGGAGAAGAGGATCCACTACGCAGCTCGTTGTTGATGCGAAGAAAACTAGTTTGGCAGCAGCGTGGGTGTTATGTCACATATGTGTGTGTCAAGAAGCTACTCACGTACATATACCTTCGCCGCCACCTTCCAGATCGTTTTCACAACACAATTAAATGCATCGTCTAGTCATCTCGGTCCCTTTATGGTTGTAGCAGGCACGAGATACATTGTTGTCGCTGTCTTTTTGAGGCGACGCCCCCCGACTTGGCATGGAACTGTTACACATTTTCAAAATAACGTTGTGTCCGCGAGTACGAAGTCAAACTGCGCGCAGCACTGCAGCACTTGCACGTTTGTGGATGTCTTCATTGAAGTTTAGAACAACCTTGCTCTAATTCACCTCTCCCTCTCTTTCTTCTTCGCTCTGGAAATACACCGTAGCAAACCTGCTGTGTAATGGGTTGCTGGTAAGCTTTTATTTTGAAGGCCGGGAATAGGAATAGAGGGGAAGTGTGGAAAATAAATAAGTCTCACTGGAATGCGACTTCTTGCCGTCTGTAGGACCCACATAATTATACAAAACGACAAAACCAACCCCAGGGCTCGCAATGGAAGTAAGCACACGCAGTTGGGTAAGTACTAGTGACGCGTTTGAAGTGTGTTTGTAGCATGTTTGAAGCGTGTCCACTGCGAGTTTGAATAGTAATTTAGCCAGATAATGATCTTTAAATAAACCTCTGCTGTGAGCATCTCTCCCGCGGCACGGGCGTTTTTTAAAAAAAATTTGGTTTGGGGCGGTGATCATTTTTATGAATAAGGGCGGAGGATCGAGACCGGAAGGGTACCCAGTTCAAGGGCGGTGGGGCGAGGTCGGACCAGCAAAAAAGGGTCAAGTGCCCACCTCTGGGAAATAGTGATTTGTACCAGTATGAATGGCAACTTGCAGTTGAATAAGTCGACACTAGACACGTGACTTTTGCACCACATATCTCAGTAAAAACAGATTTGTACTTGTGCAGACAGAAAATGTGTACTCGTATACTTAGAAGCGGGTGCTGGGGGGAGTGTCTAGGTGCAATGTGCCATCTCGACCAGTCAAGTGCGACAGATTTGGGGGGCCTGAAGCACAACCTCATTGGTTAACCTTGGACGCCCAGCAGGAGCGCGCACGCAGGACGAACAAATAACCACCATTTGGCGACCTTCATTTTGGTGTTTGATGCTTCAGGGTACGTAGTGTCTGTTACCGTTATTCTTTCAAAAATACTGTAGTAAGCTTTATTTTTTTCCATAATCAGCATCTCATAGTTATGCTTACTAGCTAGCTGGCATTTGAGTCCTACTAATACCTAAGTCTTTGCCGGCATTTTTGGCACCATGCAGGGATATAATTGCATCTACCGCTGTGGAATACTGCGGTTATAGTACAACAATAATCAATACGTGTATGCTATTCCCCTGTGTTAAAACATTTCTTAGATGAGTGAGCTGACCAACAAACGGCTAACATAACGCTAACGTATATGCCGTTTACAGGTACACAAAGCACGATGTGTGCGCATTGACTTCATATTCTTTATTCGAGTTATGCAGAAGACTAAACGTACTCAAAATTGTAAACCCGATGTAATCACAACACTGCAAAGTACTTGTTCCACAGTTGGGACAAAGACCACATTGCTCCTCCTGAATCTGAGATTCAAACTACCGACAGCCCCTCCTCTCCATCACGCGACTAATCGTTTAACCGTCTACGATTTATTAAACGTTTAGTATTTTACTAGTCAGTTAAACGCTGCATTAAGTATCACGCATATTGTTCCTCACGCCTCTGCCTTGGCCTCTGTAAACAAGCTGAGCACCAAGAGAGAGAATTTTTCCCCGCCCACACGCACACGTAGTAGGGGGCGGGGACACTAAGTTTGGGGAAGAATATTTATAAAAGTCAATTCTGAAGGTGTCGAAGCTACCACGAAAAACAACGGCACCGTTTGGCAGTATTTTGATGCAGCATATGACAACAAGGTTGTCTGTAGGCTTTGTAAGCATAAACTCGCTTAAGACCACTCTCCCGGTGCGATGAGAAACCACATCCAAAGTAAACCTTGATGTGATCCTGCAGGTTGATGGCGGCGGGGCCAGGAAGACAAGCATGAGAGCGTTTGTTCCAGCTAGGCGCTGTGATGCTCACCGCACAGCAAAGATTACCCAACCAATTTGTAAAGTAAGGCGATAAGCTGACGCTTTCTTTTGTGGAGGGCAAAGGATTAGAAAAATTAATGCTGTTGTATCAAGCCTGAGTACGTGGTGCCAAGTCATAAAACAATAACGCCCCAACTCGAGAGTAGCCATAACCAAATGAAAGAGGAGATGCTACGAGCGTTTGAGCGGGTCAACTATGTGGCCATAGCTACAAACGAATGGACGTCCAATAGCCACCGAATCTTACATGACTATAACGTGTCATTATGTGGATGAAGCACATCTCCGCAGCTGTGTGCTTCATGCGCCTTGGAGGAAAGACACACAGCTGAAAACTTGGCTGCTCTCCTGCGGAGTGTGATGGGTACGTGACACTAGAAAATAAAGTCGTCGCCTGTGTGCATGATAATGCACCTAACATATGGAGAATGAGACCCTGCTGGACTGGCAGTCGGTACCATTACTCATTACATTATTCATAATAAATGCCATGTACTGCATTGGCAAATGTATCAGAAATGTATTTCTCTTTCAATTGTTCACTTTTATTCAGTCAGTTGTTGTTACATCAATACAATTTAAATGAACAAACTGTCCTTAATGTTTGGGCTAAAATAGCCCCTACTATAAATACACAAAACATTTGTATTTTAAACTTTGAATTCAGTATGTATTTAAAGTTTTCTTGCTTATAGACTAGTCGACTAGTCGCAAATAAAATTTGAAACTAGTCGGCGGGCAAATTAGCCAAAATTCCCATCCCTCCAGATACTTTAGGAACTTCAGGCGGAACTCACCCACGCCTGGGGCTTTGCCAAAAAGGAGCTTTTGAACCACTTCAGTTACTCCAACCCTAGAATTAGGAGGGCCCACCTCAGAATCTCCAGGTTGTGCTTCCTCAATGGAAGACGTGTCGGTGGAATTGAGGAGGTCTTCGAAGTATTCTCCCCACCGACTGACAATGTCCCGAGTCAAAGTCAGCAGCACCCATCTCCACTATAGGGGAGAATGGGGTAAGATGAGCCAAATTTGACTTATTTGGTTCTGGATTCAAGAAAAAACTACATCGAGACAAAATGAAAACATATTCTTTTATTTCAGGATGTCTACTATAAAATGAAATGATCAGAATGCATTTCTGACAAAACTTCACAAAATAATTACCTTTCCAAAAAAAATGATATTGTGCCTCAATTTGCCCCAGGTCTGGGGTAAGATGACCCACATCAAGGGGTAGGTTGAGTCATAACGTGTAAACTAAACAAGTTTTTTTTTTTAAGTGAACCTGTGCATTTTTTGTAACAATCAGTTTTGAACTAAGAGTGACACACCACAAACAAAAACCTGCTGTTTCAGTACTATCTAGCTCAGGGGTGTCAAAGTCAAATGGACGGAGGGCCAAATAAAAAAATTTTGCGACAAGCCGAGGGCCGGACTGAGAATGTTCATTGAAATTTTTTTAAATGTCCAAATTGGACTGGGTCCTTCGCGCCTGCTGATGATGTCACGCTTTATGTTTCTGTAATATATTTCTTTGTCGCTGTGTTTATCAACATCCCCCCCACCCCCCGGCTGTTGTGTTTTTATCTTCCAAGTTACTAAATAAAATATAAAATAAAGTACATTACTGCTACTTTTGCGAGGCAGCTCGTACGTCACTTCTGTTTGCGTTCCTCCTGCCAAACTGGAAACAATTTTCTGGTTGACTCGGGCTGCAAGATTGTCTGAACTGTACATAATGTGAAGTAAAACGGATTGGTAAGATGTCTCCATTTGACTCTATTTTCGAGTGGCGAGGTATGGATATGCGGGTGCTCCTGTCAGAGAACACAGGCTCGTATTCCACTTGACACGTCTATTTATTGTGGTCTGCAACAACACAGACAAAGAATAACCTAGCAACATCATCCAATGCATATCCATTAGTTAACAATATGCCTAAACATTACAATTCACTGTATTAAGCAATTAAACAGTCAAACAATACATACAATACACATTCACACGTTTCATCACTAGAATAGTTGGCATACTAGCCGAAATAATTACCTAGTGTTCATCAACGTGATATCACTCATGAGAACATATCTAGGCTATTATGTACAGAAGTTACCTGACACGAACCCAAATGATTAAACTCACCTTTTAACATTTACACACAACAACAAACGTGGTGAAACACGGGAAATTTGCAACTACTGAGTTTGCTGGCACGAACAAACTACTAGCTAGCTTTGTCGAAGGAGGAAAATAAAAGAATCCACGTCTCTCGCGATTAACACTAGCGCTCGAGGAGCGTCCAATGCCTGCTCACAGTGTGGGACATCTCAGTACTACATCGAAACTCAACGAATTTATCAAATGCCAACAATTACTAATAATAAAATAACGTGAGATTTCTAACATGAAGTATTCCTTAATAAAGTGAGTTTTACTCCGAATAACTTCACCACAATCCGATTCTGAAAGCCACGAAAAGTGACGTGAAGTCTTCAGTCTGCACGTAGACGACCGAAGGACGTTCCTCGCAAAAGTAGTGGTAATGTTCGTTATAACAACAGCCAGGGGTGGCAAACATAGATGCAAAGATATATATTACAGAAATAGTGTAACGAATTGGGTTGTCTGTGTTGTGGTCGAATTTGTGTCTTGCCAAGTTGTGTTGTTTCCGAGGTTAATGAATGCATCGTGCGGCTGGATGAGAGGGCATGCGAGCGGAGGACCAAGAGAGAGATGAAGGTCTTTTTTTGACTGAACGGTTGTCGTACTGTATTGGCGTCGGCTGCGGCCCACAGTAGCCGGTTGGACTAATAAAAACGAGATAATTAAACTACGTCTGTGTTCTTGGAAGACACTACAATATATTTCAAAGCGGGACGTCATCGGCCGGCGCGAAGGACCCGATCACTTCTGCTACCCACACCGGCGTGCAGCGGGCCGGATCTAATAATAAAGCAATATCATCCCAGGGGCCGTCGAAAACCTTCTCTTTTGACTTTGACATGTGTGATCTAGCTACTCAAAAGAACTACTCAATATTCCAACTGTCCAGGTTGCAGTGAAATATGAATTATTGGTCCCTTCTTGCAGTTCCTCCAGCTTTTTGAAGTCGGGGCAGCTTCTTTAGCACATCACTCCGTGGGAATGATGCCTCATCATTCTCCTTGAAAGCATAAGTGGGTTTCTTATTGGCAGTGACCTCTGGGATTCTTCTTAGGAATCGGGCTCTAACTTAATTCCCCTCAAGGCTGTTGACTAAGCCAATGTAATGATGGTACCTGCTTTTAGATGCAAATTTTACAATTACAAAGTCGTCAACCTGCAGATCTGAGTCATCTGGTTCACTTTCATCGCTGGAACTCTCAGTAGTGTCTTCTAATGGAACTGCAATATCACTCTCCTCAGAACTGCTTTCTGCTATTTTCATCTGAGCTTTTTTTCCTCTTCAGCACTCTTTGGTCTTTGATGGATCTGTCCATTTTGTTTTGGGGTTGCTTTTCTGCTCTTCATGGGCACGTTGGATTGCCAGCTTTCTAGGGGTACCAGTCAGGATTCTTGTCTTCACCCGCTCTTGGTTTGTTTGTTTCTGGGGCTGCTGATTTTTGGGTAAAGGTAAAATCTCCGTTGGAGACACATAGGATCCAGGATCCTTGGGCTGTGAACTTGGTGGAGAAAATCCATGTGCAGAGCTTGGTGCAGGTAGCTCAGCAGTACTATTTGAGAATGAAACCAAGGATGCATCACTTGCTGCTGCAGACTGCTGTTCCAGGTTGGGCCTGTATAACACCATGGATGGCTCAAAGTATTCTAAAAGCAGTTCACGACATTTCTTTGGAGTAATGCCATGAAATTGCTCTGCAAGCTTCTTGATGTGGTCTACAAGTTCTTTCCCGATCTCCTCTGAGAAGACTCTTTCCTTCTGCCGTTCCACCGTAAACACCTGTTTTTACATCCTTTACAGCTCTCTTTTTCATGTACCTTCTCAATGTTGACTTTATATATGTACGTATATATATATATATATATATATATATATATATATATATATATATATATATATATATATATATATATGGATCATGGCATGGCCAGCCCTGTTTGGGTTGGGAATTGTTTATCCCAAAATGGGTTGAATGTGGCTTCGCTGCTGGGTCAACAGTGACTTTGCCGCTGGATCAACGGTGACTCCGCAGCTGGGTCAACAGTAGGGTTACCAACTCCATAAAAAATAAATAAGGGACACCTAATCGGCGGGGACGGCCAACCTGACTGCCTTCAACGAGGGATGTGCGTGTCGATACCAAAATATCAATATTCCGATCCATAGTGCTCATTTTAAGTATTGATCCTCAAGATAAAGTAGTGATATTTGCAATTAATTCATATATATATATATATATATATATATATATATATATATATATATATATATATATATATATATATAATTTATTAATCTTTAATTTAAAAGATTCTATTGTTATCCAATCAGAATATTCACTATGTGTTGCCAAGGGCAAAGAGCTTTCTGCCTTGGCAGAAACGTCTTTGACAACTGCACAGTAAAACACAGAGCAAGACATGTCATAGTTGAGGCTTAAAATGAGCTCACCTCCCCCCCATGAGCCGTCACCTTATCGTGGTGGGGGGGGTTTGCGCGCCCCAATGATCCTAGGAGCTAAGTTGTCTGGGGCTTTATGCCCCTGGTAGGGTCACCCATGGCAAACAGGTCCTAGGTGAGGGATCAGACTAAGCATGGCTCAAAATGACCCCTTATGAAGAATACAATGAATGGATCACGTTTTCCCTCGCCCGGACGCGGGTCACCCGGGCCCCCTTCTGGAGCCAGGCCTGGAGGTGGGGCTCGATGGCGAGCGCCTGGTGGCCGGGTCTGCACCCATGGGGCCCGGCCGGGTTCAGCCTGAAAAGGAAATGTAGGTCCCCCTTCCCATGGGCTCACCACTGGTGGGAGGGGCCAAAGGGGTCGGGTGCCGTGTGAGCTGGGCGGCGGCAGAAGACAGGACCTTGGCGGTCTGATCCCCGGCAACAAAAACTAGCTCCTGGGACATGGAATGTCACCTCTCTGGCAGGGAAGGAGCCCAAACTGGTGTGTGAGGCTGAGAGGTTCCGACTAGATAAAGTCGGGCTCACCTCTACACACAGCTTGGGTTCTGGTACCAGTCCTCTCGAGAAGGGTTGGACTCTCTTCCACTCTGGAGTTGCCCAGGGTGAGAGGCGCCGAGCAGGTGTGGGCATACTTATTGCCACCCGGCTTGGCGCCTGTACATTTGGGGTTTACCCCGGTGGACGAGAGGGTAGCCTCCCTCCGCCTGAGGGTGGGGGGACGGGTCCTGACTGTTGTTTGTGCTTATGCACCAAACAGCAGTGCAGAGTACCCACCCTTTTTGGAGTCCTTGGAGGGTGTGCTGGAGGCCACTCCACCTGGGAACTCCATCGTTCTGCTGGGGGACTTCAATGCTCCATCAATACAGACTTACGGACTAATCACACTTTTAGTTTTTTTTTCTTCCAGTTATCTGTGCTCCACGCTAACCAATAGGGTATGAGTGGCTTGCGGCCCAATCACTTCTATGAATTAAAAAAATATCTATTTTAATAGTACACCTGCAGACACAAACAACACGATGCTCTGCACCAAATACAAACAAGGCCATTTTTGCAGGGTAGAAAACTTCACAACGGTAGAAAGGGAGCAGAAGAAGGGGCGAGCATTCTACAGGATACCAAAAGAAGGCCCGTGGGTCGCTCTCGCAGGGGTTGTGCAGGCGAGCTCCCCATCTAGGGTTGCCATTCACTGAAAAATAAAGAAGGGACACCGCATTGGCAAGGACGGCCGACCTGACTGCCTTCAACTCGGATGGGCGCATCAATACCAAAATATCAATATTCCGATCCAAAGTGCTCAATTTTAAGTATCGATTCTAAAGATAAAGTAGTGATATTTGCAATGAATGTAATATATTTATTAATCTATAATTTAGAAGGTTGTATTGTCATCAAATCTGAATTTTCACTTTGTATTGCCAAGGGCAAAGAGCTTTCTCCCTTGGCAGAAACGTCTTTGACTACTGCAGAGTAAAACACTGAGCAAGACATGTCATAGTTGAGGCTCAAAATGAGCTCACCTTTAATCAGTTCAACAGAACATTTTCACATATTTGTCCACTTACTCTTCATAAAAGAGAAAAATAATTGTACTTTTTTTTAAGAGTGTAGTACAGGTATATCAACTGCCTGTACAGTAAAAATTATCTGTTTGAACTTGTAATAAATGTAAGGCTGTGTGTGTATTCTTTATCGATTATTCATCAATTTATTACGTTTATGTATTATTCAACTATTTAGCATACTTGTCAATCAATTGTACTTGTTTATTCCACTCCCAAATGATTATATGTTGTTTGTCCATATAATGCTGACATTCATTGCACAGGGTTGAAAAAAAAAATCATTCTTTACAGACCATGTCTAAATCTGGAATTGCCTGGTGGGCAACAAATTTGCCATGCTGCTTTGTTGACTTCCGCTATTCACTTTGGCAAGCGACATTACCTCGACCAATAAGATAAGCGAATTCTCTATCCTGATATGCACGAATGTGCTGTCACCTCATTGGTGACAGAGCAGGGGAGGGCCTAGGACCGTTACCGTAAATTGTCATATAAAGGGAACTGTTGTTCATTAATTCCGTCGACATTATACAGATTATTTTTTACTCAATGTGCGTCTCTTTACAACTCAATGCGGTACGCGTACGGAGGTACCTAAATGCGTGACGATTCCGTTTTTCAAGGGACGGTTGTTTGGCAACTCTATCCATCCACGGGCATTACGGCGAGCGTCACGTTTCTTACCGAGCGAGGCCGGCCAGCCCCCGCGGGTATCCGCTCCGCTCCGCAGCCACCGTGTGCCTAGCCCTAGCCTGTGGGGCCTGCCGCCGCCAGAGCCACCCATCCGTCGGTCCGCCCGTCAGCCCAGCCCTGGCTCCTTGGCAGCCTGCATGGTTGATCCTGATAGTATGCCTGTCTAAAAGCTTAAAGCCCTGCAATTCTAAGACCACACGGTCCGTAAAACCAGACTTTGTAAACTTCCGAGACAACTTGGCAAGGACTCACTTGTGCATCTGCCGTTGTTGAAAGAGTACTTCTGGTGCATCTTTGACGTTCCAACCTGTCCACTCATTGTTTTTTTGCAAATACACACAAATATTTGTGTGTGTTTTAATCAACTCGACTATGTCTTGAAAGAGACAGGAGAAGAACTGATAGTGAAAATGCAGACAGCTGCCCTGATGCGTGCCAACCTTTGGCTTTACAATGAAATGGAATAAACGGTAGGTCACCCACGGATGGATGTTTTTGGATTATGTTCAAATTGACATATAAAGAAAAGCCAAATAATTTCAACCATATTTTCAATTGCTGATAGGAAATGCTTGCTTTGACCTCATTCAGCAGATTGCCCAATCACAGGTGAAAAAAACAATAGAAAATGTGTTCTCTTAATATGCTTTGTCTTATACTTTATGTAATTGAGTGCCTGACAACTTGTCTACAATGTGTTTCACAGGGAAAGGCCATAAATATTACAGACCTTTATGTTGTTCCAACATGGATTCCAACATCATGTGACACCTTCCTAAGTTTACCAAGTCCTGGGTGCTGCCTATGACTTCACCTTTGTAAGTTAACCATCTTTTTTTTTGTTTTTTAATTTTTTTTTAAGTAAGATCTAGAAGACTTCGTTAACATTGACTGTACTTTTTGAGGACTCTCTTTATCACTTGCACAGCAGTAAATATTCGGTACTGCAGCACCTGTCATCCCAAATGTTCTTTTGGTTATAGTTGCTTGTGTGTTTCTACATGGCTAATAAAAATAAATGCTGATATTATTATTTTTTTGGACTGACATGCCTGTATTGAATAAATGGTGGTGTATACTACTAGTGGAAAACTTCATCCTTGGCAGGTTGGTACTGTGCAACTATAATTTGTTTGAATGAAATGTTATGTAATGTTATGTCTTATTTCAGATATGGCAAATTATTTGCACACTGGACGGATGCTTCAGAAGCATTTCTGCGAGGTGAAATCCTTCCTGTGTTCTCACTTAGGAAGCACCAGCTGGACAACACTTCTGGGGTTGATTTCATCAATGGTTTCATTTATTTTTTAAGCCCACTTTTATATCAATGTTTCTTTTCACTGAGAAAAAAAAAACCCAAAAAACTTTGATGCTATTGACTTAAAAAAATTGTATTTGAATAATGGAAAAAAAAATTGAAGCAACAGGAGCAACAGCAACTTCTATCGGCTGTCCCCACATGTGATAAAGATGGAGATCTAACAGATGATGTGGTGCTGCACTGGAGATTGACCAACCGGGCCGGATTCTGAGGAGGACCTACTTCTCCAAAGGAGTCATTCTGCAGCGCTTTGTCTTGAAATGAACTTACACACTATTCGGGTTTGCGTTGTATAGCACTGCATTGTCTATTAACTGATGCCACTCAGCATCCATTGTAGCCTGGTCATCCTGGAAGGGGGATCTCCCCTATTTGTGGCCTCTTCTCAAGGTTTCTCAATTTTTCTCAATTGTGTTTGGAGTTTGCCCTCCTGGGGATTAAGATGAGGGGATGTCCTCGTGGTCTTTTTAAAGCCCTGAGACTTTTTTCATTGAATAAATTTGACCTCACTAAACTTTTTGAATGTGTCTTTTCGAACAGTCAATTGTACACAGGGTTGAGTACAAACAGAATACTGTACAGTTTTTGTAATCATTAATCATGGCAAATGATGTTGGACCTATAAGGTAAAGTATCAAAGACAAGAACAGACTATCTGAAATAAATGATTGTGTCCATCTCATCTTTCATATTCAGTTATTTCATTAATGTTGCAGCATAATGTATACATAGGAAGTAGTGGTTCAGTCTTGTGGCGGTGTTAATTACATTATAAGATAAACGCTGCAGTGCAAAATGCATCTAGCAGGCAATTGATTCAAACGTTACGATTTAAATTTATATGCAATGTTTTTTATCTTTTATGTAGCAGCCACTGTTGAATGATTGTCTTTATTTCATACATGTAAATACAATAATATTCAAATTAAAATTGAAATATAAATATACATTTTTCTATAGGTCAAACAAAGAAAAAGAAAAAATTAAAAAATATGGCCAGGCAAATCAGACTATCACTTGCTCGAAAGGGGGTATGAGGAAGTATAAACTAATATCTAGCCCTACCCCTAACATAAGATCCTACTTTTCCTCTGATAATCTGTACAGAATTGAAAAAATACATAAATAAAAATAAATAAACTATGATTACTACAATTATACAATACTTCCTAATATGTAGATATTTAACAACTATAACATGAATATTACAAACAGCTACTGGTCATAACATTCTGATACAGGTATATGAATATTAAAGGACATTTTACATAAATATTATTACAAGTTTCTTCTTCACCATTATTAACATGACATGACTTTTTAGAAATTATAAGTAGAAATATTGAGTATTATATGTAGAAACAGTACAATGTGCACACGTCGATGTTACAAAGGCTTTTTTAAATTTCTATACCATAGAAATAAAAATATTATTAAAAATAGCCAAATGTTATAAAATGATGGTTCTGACAATCAAAATTATGGTTCTGGTTCTTCAAGGTACTTGACGTAGTATCAAGTCAGAGGAAACAAACTTAAGGGTTATGCTCGCACTGATCTCAGAAGCAGATATCCACCAGCCTATGGACTAACTATAAGTTTTATATGGAGTAAGATCGCTGTCAAAAAGGCATATGCGTGATTAACAATTCGTATCCGTAATAGTAATAACTTGTGAGTACAAATTAAAATTGTCAGGGTTTGACTTTTCTTGAGAGTACGACTCTAAATTGTGAGAGTTTGAATTTTTTTTTGTGAGTACGAATAAAAACTGTGAGTGCCATTGTTTTGTGAATACAACTCTCGCTTCTACGACTACGAATCTTCACTACGTCATCTGATAAGTAAATGTTTCTACAAAGGTCATTTATATCTTGAAATAATTTAATTTCAGTATCTTTTTGCCTTTGACGTCTGTAATTGCCACATTCGATAGATAAACTCCTAACGTTATATTTAAAATATTCCCATTTCCTACAATAAGTATCTAACTTTGTATCGTTTTTCATTTCTACCAGTAAGTTCTTCACTTTTTGTACAAAATCATCATCATCCAATAAATCTGCATTAAATTCCCAATAACCTTTTTGAAATGTTGAATTACTTCCAACTTTTAGAGTAATATCAATAATGCAGTGATCAGTAAGTGGGGCAGCAGATATTGACACGTTAGTTACCAGGCCAACCACTTCAGGAGACACTAACCAAAAGTCTATTCTAGATCTTGATTGCCCATTTGGTTTTATCCAAGAAAATCGTTCACTATAGGGGTTTAATTTTCTCCAAACGTCTGTAAGATAATTCCCATCCATAAATTCTTTTAGTATAACATTATGGTGATGATCATTATACATATATGGACATCGATCTACCCAATCATCTGGAACTAAATTAAAATCCCCTCCGATTAAAATAAATTCTATCCCATAACTCTTCTTAAATTCAGCAATATTTTCAGTAATGGCCTCCAGTAACAGTCTTTTTCGACCAATATTATTATATCCATAGATATTAACCAGAAATGCAAAAACCCCTTTCAGATTTACAACCACAAAAATCCAATGAACCTCTGTATCTATTTTGGAAAACAACAATTTCCCCAGGACAATTATTAAAACAAATAGCCACTCCACCGGATATTACTCCCATGAGAGAAAATAATCTTATCACCCCATTGGTTTTTCCAAAACAAAACATTTTCCACACATGAATGTGTTTCCTGCAAAAATATACATTGTGCTTTCAAACCTTTACAAAACAAAAAAATTGCCTTACGTTTTAAATTATCTTTAAGACCTCCCGTATTCAACAATATAAAAGAAAGTTCAGATTTCAAAAAAGGCATTAAAACAAACAAACAAACAAAGACACACCCGACTAAATGACACTTTAGAGAATTATCAAAGTGCAATCACCTTATTGAAATATATGTACCAAACACCCACATTCCTCTAAGAAAATTCAAACAAACCTCTCCAATTAACTTTCAGAAAATTCTTTAACAAGGTTACATCTTATTGTTCAGTTTTTTATTTCAATCCGTTTCCCATTAATGAAACCGAAACGTCCCCGGAAGTATGCCTTCATTCCAGCTTTCCGTGCATCTTGAATCTGCGGCCATAGAATTTCCCTTGCCATCTTGTCTGCCATTGGTATATCTTCACAAAAACGAGCCTCCTTACACACAGTGGATTCCTTTGTCATTTTCCAAATCTCATTTCTGCGTTGTCGCTTGACGAATTGGATGATCACCTGGCATGTTCTTCTCTCCTCCCTTCTTCCTTATGGGGTTCCATTTGTATGGGGTGCCAAAAATATATTATGTGTCATGAAACGTGTCTATGTTCTATGTTATGTGTCGATGTATGTGCCTATGTAGACGTCTATGATACGTGTCTAGTTTGTGTCGACGATAAGTGTTTGTTAAACGTCCATGTAAAGTGTTTGTTAAACGTCCATGTTAAGTGTTTGTTAAACGTCCATGTTAATTGTTTGTTTGACGTCCATGTTAACTGTTTGTTAGTAGTCCATGTTAAGTGTTTGTTAAACGTCCATGTTAATTGTTTGTTAGACATCCATGATGTGTCGATGATAAGTGAATGTTAGACGTCAATGAAAAGTTTTTTTTATTTCACGGTAGACAGCGCAATCTGTCTGCCCCCTCACTGCACAATACACTAATAACAATGAACCTACATTTTCTTCTAAATGTGCAATATTTGATGTAATGAATCTTGGTTTTCATTCATGTAAGCAGCACTCAGGTTTAGCAAACTGGCTCATTGTATTCCTTTTATTTTTAATCCCTATCCTATTTTCTTTCGTAGTGTACTTTATACCTTACTGTGATGACCAAAATCAACGCAAATTTTCTTACTGGGATTATTTCTGATTCAAAAAGTAATACCAATAAAGACGAGTCAGAGTAATCCGATTTTTTTTAAACATTATAATGCAGTATTGGTGTACAATAATAAAGGGACATAATTGTCATACACTGTAAACACTGGGAAATTGGGGGTGAGGGGCTTCAATTGTCCCCATTGCCCATTGCAATGATGCTCTTCAAGAAAAATCTTAATTCTGGCAACAAACACAGGTTGTGGCTTGTTACATTGGGGAGTCTCCAGTCCACTGAGCTAAGTTTACTTGGCACCTAAATTTAAAGATGCCATTTTGTTTCAGGAACAAGCAACAATCTCATACACAGCGAGAAATCTTCTAAAATACTGCATGATTTTATTTCCACCAACAGTCAGATCCAATATTTCTCCATCAGTCTCTTGAGTTCCTCCTTCGAAGGGTCAACTGATGTAGCCTGGCCCAAGCATTGGCGCTTCACACCAAAGTCAGGACGTCACACTTACACCCTGTGGTGATCAAACAAAATGTTTACAGCTGTGTTTCTGAAAAAAAATAATTACGGTACACATTTCATGATATTTAAGCAAATACTTAAGTCTCTCATAACATGTCTTCGTGGTGAACCAGACAAAGTAGATGAGTAGTTTCCACCATACAAATTCATGTACATCAATACAAAGTGCTGGTATTTTCAATTAACTATAAATAAACAATGGACAACTGTTTAAAAAAAAGTTTGTTTCATTTCACTTGTGAGATTACTTTACTCAATTTCAGAAGCACCATCAGTTAACAGTTAAAATTTTTAAAAATTATGAAACGAAATTTTAATTCTATGTTTGACATAACAGCGGGCGACTGGCTAGCACGTCCACCTCAAAGTGCAGAGGTCATGGGCCTTCCTGTGTGGAGTTTGCATTTTCTCCCCGTGCCTGCGTGGACTTTCTCCGGGGACTGCGGTTTCCTTCGACATTCCAAAAACATGCATTGTAGTTTAATTGGACACTCTAAATTGCCCCTAGGTGTGATTGTGAGTGTGGATGTTTGTTTGTCTCTGTGTGCCCTGCGATTGGCTAGCAACTAGTTCTGGGTGTACCCCGCCTGCTGTCCAAAAACAGCTGGAATAGGCTCCAGCACGAGCCCGACCCTTGTGAGGATAATTGGATTGGATAATGGATGGATGGATTTGTCATAACAAGAACTATACAACATTAAACTAACATTTCATTCATTTATATTATAGTTAAGACATCTTAAATAGTCCCAAACTGTAATCATGGCATTCTTTTCAAATAGACAATTCAATGCTACATCTGAAAAGCATTTCAAAGTACTCATTGGATGTGTAATCACAAAAATTGTTATCCTGGTCACAGTTGGCGTAGTGGTACACTCGCCTAAGTCGTGTGGGGGCAGCATGGGATCAGTTCCTGCTCAGTGACGGTGTCTGTGAGTGCCTTGCGACTGGCTGGTTCAAGGTGTTGTCTGCCTTTCGCAGCCCTAACCCTAACCCATAAACATAGCGAGTTTACGTGTAATATGTTTAACATGAAAATCATGAAATTAAAAGAACTTGAAGGAGTAAAACCTGACATGTGATCACAACAAGGGCAGGGAACAGCAGTGGCTATCACCAAGACTACCAAGAGCCTGCAAAAAGAAAAGTGAAAACAATATGACGAAATTTGAACATGCACACGTTTGCAGGAGATTGTTGTCCACCAGGAGGCACAATTGACTTTGAAAATAACCCCAAAGGGTAATGTGATATGTTGTCTTTGAATATTATCACTTGTAACCCTTAGATTTATTGGAAAAGCGGATTCATGTGGCTAGCATGAGCATGAATCTTAATTGTTTTGTTTTTTTTGCTCGTTTCATTAAATTTGAGCACTTACGTAAAAGTTGAAATATTCAACAGCTTTGCCATCTTATCTTATCTTATAGCAGGGGTAGGGAACTCCAGTTCCTCGAGAGCCATATCGTCCCCGTTTTGGATCTCTCCCTACCACAACACACCTGACTCAACTGATCAGGATTGTTTCAGACGTCTACCTAGCTAGCTGATGAGCTGATCATTTGAATCAGGTGTGTCGTAGTAGGGAGAAATCCAAAACAGGCAGGATATGGCTCTCTCGGAACTGAAGTTCCCTACCCCTGGCTTATAGCATACACAGCCAGCTGCAACATATACTATACATATACACATTCAGACTGCTTTGATTCTGTAAATGTTTCTTTTATGCATATTATATATATATATATATATATATATATATATATATATATATATATATATATATATATATATATATTCAACTTAAATTGACTAGACAAAACTTTCTTGAATATGTGTCTACTAAAACTAGACTAAAACATTTTGGGGAGTTTTTGTTGACTAAAACTATCATGAATAGGAATGCCTAAAATGTGACTAAAACTAATAAGCATTTTTGCCCAAAAGATTAAAACTAACTGCCTGCCAAAAACAACGCTGACACGCAAATACTGTACGTATATGTGCACGAGCAGTGGTTTTAATGCAAGCTGGTATACGTGATGCTAAAGAACATTTTAAATAGGCATTTCACACTACGACACTCAAGTGTTATCATATTTAAACACAAATAAAATCAATTTACCGTATGGCCCTTGACCAGATCGTGTTTCTTCTTTAATATCATCGCTCTCTCTCGTCACTCTTCTCCCCTTCTCGCGTTCTGTAATATTCGCCCTGCGGACTACAACATCCGTGTCGGAGGGAAATCGTAAAAATCATGATTAGCCTTTGCTAAAAGGGGCTAAACGGTTCAATCCAGGAAACTTTTTCAAGCATTTGTAGAACTCAAACGATCCACTCGTCGAAGCTACTTCCATCTCGTAAGGAATTTGGGCTACGGAGGGGTGCTAATTGTGCTAATAGTCATGGACACATTACACAGACACATCATGAATGTCTAACAAACAATTAACATGGACATTTAACAAACAATTAACATGGACATCTAACAAACATTAGTCAGAGGGAAATCGTAAAAATCATGATTAGCCTTTGCTAAAAGGGGCTAAACGGTTCAATCCAGGAAACTTTTTCAAGCATTTATAGAACTCAAACGATCCACCCGTCGAAGCTACTTCCATCTCGTAAGGAATTTGGGCTACGGAGTTGTGCTAATTGTGCTAATAGTCATCGACACATTACACAGACACATAATGGATGTCTAACAAACAATTAACATGGACGTTTAACAAACACTTAACATGGACGTCTAACAAACATTAAACATGGACGTCTAACAAACACTTATCATCGACATAACATAGACACGTAGCATAGACATCTACATAGACAGATACATCGACACATAACATATAACATAGACACGTTTCATGACACATAGCATATAACATAGACACGTTTCATGACACATAACATGATTTTGGCACAAATGGAACCCCATAGGTCTCCACCACGTCGTCCATCTTCTGCTCCCACATAGGTGCAATCTTCTTGAGTAGATCCACCACCTGCTCTTTGATGTTCTCATTTTGCATTTCTTTCCTGCCTATTTTCAAATTCCAGCGTCTGCCGTATCTGTCCTGTTGACCAACTTTTTCTTTTAGTGCTGTGTTCTCCTTCTCCAAATTAGTCACTTTCACTTCCAAATCAGTCACGTTACTTTTACAGTCGTTAAGTTCCGCAGCGTTAAACTCCAGCGCCTTAGCTAGGCTGCCTATCATCGTGCTGTTATCTTTAATCTGCGACTTAATATCATCCAGTTGATTTTCAGTTGATCAAATCTTGAGTTTAGCACTTTCATTATGACTTCCAACGAAGAATCATCATTCGGCTTCTCCCGTTTGCGTTTTAGTTGGAGTGCTTACCGGAGAAGCATCCACCTCCTGGAAATTTCTTTTATCCGTTCCACCACTGGTAACTTCCATTGTGTAGCAATGATCCTCTGCTAGCACGTCTTTAGCCATATTGCTAGCCGGCATGACAGCGCCGTTTTTTGCGTCAGAAGTTGAGTTTTCTCCTTTGTTCTTCTGTTATATTTTCTGTTTAGGCATATTTCTTGTCGTAACCCAGTTTTCTTGAGAGGAATTCGTTTTCAACTACTAAATTTGAGGAATTTGACCAAGAGTAACAGCCGTTGCGTCAGCTCAGTCCGCCATCTTGCCGGTCTACTGTCTTTTGTGAATACAACTCTCGCTTCTATGACTAGGAATCTTCACTACGCACGAATTGCCAATTTACAACGAATCATTTTTTGGAGGACGAATCTGCACAACATGCAAATTAGGATGACATCACACAGAACACAGGCAGGTCCGAAGGGGAGCTAATCGATCCGCGATTCCTCTCCCCGTGCATGCGTAGAGAAGAAAACAAAGATGGCAAACGCGAGCGGATCGGACGACGCTTGCAGCGGCTCAGGAGACGCATCTTCACAGCAGGTAAAGTCAGCAACGTGTATATCCAATTTATCAATATGTATTTCATAACGTCGTTCTGTCTCAAATAATAGCTTTGGACTCAGGCTTACGGAGATAGATTGCAATCTAATGATTCGTTTCACTGTTAACATTAGTACTTGGCCAATGTAGCTGTTTTCAACGTATCTTTCTACCCACAATTTATCACGTTGACAAAAATGTATTGTAGGATACTGTTAATAGCTCTTGCTGATTTGGTTGCTCCGTTTTTATTGATTAAGTATTCTCACAGAACTAAAAAAAAACAAGTAGTGTTTAATGCAAAAGAAAAAATCCATCCATCCATTATCGGTACCGCTTATCCTCACAAGGGTCGCGGGGCGTGCTGGAGCCTATCCCAGCAGTCTTTGGGCAGTAGGCGGGGGACACCCTGAATTGGTTGCCAGCCAATCGCAGGGCACACAGAGACAAACATCCGCACTCACAATCACACCTAGGGGCAATTTAGACAGTCCAATCAACTTACCATGCATGTTTTTGGAATGTGGGAGGAAACCGGAGTACCCGGAGAAAACCCACGCAGGCACGTGGAGAACATGCAAACTCCACACAGGGAGGCCGGAGCCGGGATCGAACCCACGACCTCTGAACTGTGAGGCGGATGTGCTAACCAGTCGACCGTGCCGCCCCAAAAGAAAAAATGTTGCGCATAATTTCTTGTATTGTGAAGACATATCATAAAGGGCTATTTTGTTATTCCTGCGAATTAGTTTAAACTGAAATGTAGTGACACTGAGTGAAGTTTATCCGCTTTAACATCTTACTGAGTGTTGTTGTCATCCTTACATGTTTTTTGGTACAAATATTACATATTCATAATTACAGTATATCGTGTTTGTAGACACTGAGATAGTGTGTGTTGTGTATATTTTTTATGAGTTAGTCGTGTAATATCTTTGTATATTAATAAATATATGCACACATGTCAGCTTCATCGGAGTTGGCTTTAATGCAGGTGACTTAACATTAAAACAGGGCTTGCTGGGAATTCACTCTATGTCTCCTCTGTAACTCTGGCATATCCAAACCACCAGCAGTCTTCATTGGTACTTAGTTGTAGAACGGTTGAGTCTCTATACAACATCTATTATGCATCATAAGAGCAAATTATGAATCCGCCCCATGGAGCAAACTTGTGATTGTGTGTTCCTAGAAAAATATATGAAATCTCACTGTGTGTTTTATATGCATCAAATTATAGTTTGTCAGTACACTGAGAAAAAAAACATTGAATTTACTCAATTTTATTTTGACAAGTGGTTGCATGATATAAAACCATCTGAATCCTATTAACAATCTCTTTTTCTTTTGTAGTTTCTTCATTCTGAGCAAATCAGCCCAGCTGCAGCACTTTGTAAACCACCCCCGAAGTCCACTGCAGTATCATCAGAACACCTACCTGTTCAGCATACCCCATTACGTTTTCTCCGGAAATTATTATAATGGATCCACTGTAAATGTCCTGGATGTAACGATTTACTCCAGCCCAGATTCAAGTGTCATGTAGGGCTGTCACAAACGATTATTTTGCTAGTCACTATTCACCAACAGGAGTTGCGATTAGTTGACTAATCGGATCATATGTAAATTGCGGCATAATCGCATCAGCAAACTGCTGCTCTTATATGACTATCAGTATCTTACAGCTAGAACTCTCCAAGGTATCGTACAAAAGAATAAAGACAAGATGATAGTGCATTCAACTTGTACTAAACTGTGCACGTTGTACCAGCATTCCTGACTTGTTTTTAGTGGAGTACCAGTAATTGAAATTGAATTGTCGCTGTAAATAGTTTATTCCTGAATGTTTAGTGCATTTTAAAATTGAACCAACAAACAATACACAATGCTGAGTTGCACTAATACTATGAAACTACCTATAAATACTAAAGGAAATACCGGATTTGTAAACATATTTCACCCTTCCTCGGCACCAATCATTTTTTCTCCAGCGGGAGATGAGACATTTTTGAGAGAAAAATTTGCGCCAAATAATTTGAGAGCGGCTATTGTTAACATGGTGTTGTGAATCGAATTTTTTTTTTTTTTTTAAATCCATGCATGTTTTAGGCAGTTTAAATTGATTTTAGATGAATCGTTACATCCGTAGAAAATGTATCAAACAATGTGTCAATTCTTCATGTGTGGTGTCAGAAATCAGATTTTAACTGATTGAAACTGATGTACACAAATACAATTTCACACACAAAAAGTATTGCCTATTCATCGCGTCCAATGATACTAAATAATAAATGTTATGCCTACCTACAAATAATATACTCAGTGAAATAATTGATGTCTATTATACTCTGATGTGTTTCATAATTATGCAATTTAGTACTCATGATTTTGTCAAGTATTTTAATTTGTTGTACTATGTTGTCATTTTCTCGTGGCTCTGTTTCAATCCCCATGTCATCATTGACATCGTACCCCAAGTCAGGCGGTCCATCTGAGGGCATGTGTTCATCGTTGATCTAGATTGTCATCAGTGTTTGCCTCCATCTCCAACTCTGCTGTTTTTTCAGCCCACTCCGTCTGGATCTCAGCCGTCACGAGTGACTTGAAGTGTAACTCCCAGCATGCAGGGTTAGAGTTGCGACCGTCACCAAAGAGATCATCCTGGACATGACTGGCTACATTTCTGAAAATATAATTACATAAAAATATTCATCAGGCAAAGTATACTGTTTTAGATGGTAACTTCAATATGTAATCAAAATAAATTATTCAACTAAATGATAACATCGATAAATGTGGCTCTGAATTAAAAATGTATATTGTTAGCTGCATATTGTCGCTGCCATGTGAAGAACACTTATCTCCATTTTTTTCAATTTTATTATTTTTACGTGAATAGTGTTTCCGCTTTACAGACATCGCATTAACATGAAAATTAAAAAAATGTCAACAATTGGACATAAGTGTTTTTCACAGGACAGAGATGACGATGTGCTGTATGTTGAAAAGAAAATGAATTAGTGTTACCCTCGTCTTTTTGATCGAATCAATACTGCTACTGTTCTTCAGGCATGACATGAGCCATCTTGTTGCTACTACAATAAAAGAAAAAAAAAATTGCATTGAAACTAATATTTTCAATTAAAATGTGCACAACTTTGTTGGCTTGTGCATGAAACCTTCAAAATAGATATCCTGACAGTCAATAATATTTTAGCAGTACAGCATTGTAAACTGGGATTTTTGGGGAGTGTAACTCAAAATCCATACAATACTTGGTTAATGTGTACTGATATATAATGATTTGCTCTTTTTGTTCATATACAATCAATAATTTGTTAGAATATACAATACAATTTTATAAAATATTTATATAACCCCACTACCCTTTCGTGTCACTACATTTCTATTAAAGATAGCTCAAAGACAATCAGTGTCACAATCACAATCAGACAGTGACATATCTACAAAGTAGAAACAAATTATGGGACAGTTTGCTTAGGTTTTTTTCTTTTACATTAACACACTATAATGTCCTTGTTTTTTGGACTTCTGTCAGACTACCTAAATTAATAAAATGGAGTGCCCAATTTAGCAAGAGCTATTACCAGTATCCATACAATACATTTTTGTCGACGTGATAAATTGTGGGTACATAGACGCGTTGAAAACAGAGCTACATTAGCCAAGTATTAATGCTAACAGTGAAACGCATCATTAGATTGCAATCTATCGCCGTAAGCCTGAGTCCAAAGCTATTATTTGAGACAGAACAACGTTATGAAATACATATTAATAAATTGGATATACACGTTGTTGACTTTACCTGCTGTGAAGATGCATCTCCTGAGCCGCTGCAAGCGTCGTCCGATCCGCTCGCGTTCGCCATCTTTGTTTTCTTCTCTACGCATGCACGGGGAGAGTAATCGCGAATCGAGCTCCCCTTCGGACCTGCCTGTGTTCTGCGTGACGTCATCCTAATTTGCATGTTGTGCAGATTCGTCCTCAAAAAAGTTATTCGTCCCAAACTGGCAATTCGTGCGTAGTGAAGATTCGTAGTCGTAGAAGCGAAAGTTGTATTCACAAAACAATGGCACTTACAGTTTTTATTCGTACTTACAAGAAAAGAAGTCAAACCCTCGCAATTTTGATTCGTACTCTCAAGAAAAGAAGTCAAACCCTCACAATTTTGATTTGTACTCACAAATGTTTATTATTACGGATACGAATCTTTAATCACGGATATGCCTTTTACCCATTTACGGATACGAATCTTTAAATCACGGATATGCCTTTTTGACAGCGATCTTACTCCATAGAGAAGAGGCTAGGTAAGCGCGACTGCTGAGAAGCGTTCTTGGATCCCCCGCTCCTGGTTATTCAATCCGTTGGTGGGCCGCCAGGGGGCCTGTGTTGTGTGTGTGTGTGTGTGTGTTTGTTGGGGGGACGGTCATGGGGGTTGTACTTTCATGTCTGTGTTGTGTTTTTTTTTCTTTGTTGCAGCAGCTGCTGAATGAGGTAGGCGGCTCCCTTGGCTACGCACCTGTTTCCACTTGTGATTAGCTCCCTTTAAAAGGGCAGCTGAAGCCATGAACTGTTGGACTATTCACTTTCTCTCCTAGTAGCTCATTATAGTTTTGACTCCTTGAGCTCGTTGCCATGTATGTCCACGCCCTGTATTTTGGCCCTGTCTGTCTCGATTTAGAGTAAGTACATTCGGTAGTTTTTTTGGGTTTTTTTTTTTGTCAATCCTTGCTTCCTTTTTTGCAAGCACTTTTTGTTAGTCTTTTCACCGCGTTGCGTGTGCGCCTTTTATTATTCGTCCCTTGCCTTTTGCACACGTTATGTTTTGTACTTTGTAGTGTGTGCAGCATTTTGTATTAAACAATTTGTGTTAATTTTCTGGGCCTGTGTTTCTGGGATTCCCCCAAACATAACAATATGCACTTTGTACTGAACAAATAAATGTTTCAGTACCAGCATCTGCCTCTGGTGATCCTTGTACTTCTTTCAGAAATAATACAACCCCTGTATCGTCAAATACTGCCAGAAGTCACAGTCGCACTGTCTGCACTGGAAATTAAGCATTTATTCCTCACAAATGGACTTTTATTGCAAATGGGCTTTTCCAACTACAAGGCATTCAAAGCACTTAAACAATGACCCCATTATTCACTTATTGATGATGCAGCATCAGGATCGGATGGGGTTCAGCATCTTGTTGATGGACACTTTGACATGGTCACAAGGGCCGGGGATTGATCCCATAGCTGGGTTGGAAGATGACCACTTCATTACCATTGAGCCATGCCACCCCTAAATATATGCACACATACAACCCTCTTACCTCCAGTCATACTGCTGCCCTTTTCTGTATCGGCTGCATGAATGGAAACGGTTGCCTGCACTGCTGGCATGTATTGTTGCCTGTGAAATGCAGAGTGATTAACAATCACAAGAAATGCGTTTACTAATGCTTTGTCCTGAATAATTATGTCAAGCCCAGGTGTGCATCTGCCAATCATCTTTTTCCCCACTCATACTTCAACAAATTTGAAAAAAATGATCCACTTGAGAATTGCCCTCGGTTTTGACTTTTGAGTGTTTTGTCATTTATTTTATTGTTACATTGTAAGGCTGGGGTGTAAAACAGTTTCGTTGGGTGCAACATCGTAGTTGTGTTTTCCTCTGGGAGGGCTTTCCTGACTGTGAAGTGTGAACCCAATCAAATGTATGATGGCTTCATAATACATGAGCACAACAAATAGAATAACTACTTTTGAATTCAGAGGCCAATGAAATATTACCTTTATTTTAAGAGGAACTGGTAACAAAAAAATGCATGTAATATCCCGTTTTTAAATGTTTGTAATTTATTTATTAATAAGGGGCATATGTAAATATGCCAGGATTAGCCAACGGCTACCTTCCATCTACAGTCCCTGGCAGGTCAGAAGAAGTCACGTTACAATAACATCAACAATAAAAAGGACAAAAAGAAATCAACACATCAACGACATACAAAACAAAACAAAAATAAGAGGGATCATACAAGATTGATTTAAAATTAGTGCTCACACAGATCTGGTTTCTTTTCAGCCACTTTTTTAGACTGACTTTAAAAGTGGTACAGTCTCTTATTTGAATTGCAATCTCATTCCAGAGTACAGTAGATTTGATAAAACCTGATTACTGAAAGTGGTTTGCCTATGTGCAGGGGTGCACATAACTGGTACGCATGCGCAACAGAAATCACTGATGCGTACCGTCATTTGCGTCATGACGTGCATTGCGTACCTGCACACACTAGTGGTGCGGTGCAATCTTTGATTGGTAAGGATCAAGCATCGGTTCAGGATGGGCACGATCCGCAGAATGGTTGGTGAAAAAAAAGCAGTGCGAATTCGCAATAAGGCATCGTGATTAGTCTGCATTCAGCAGAGGAAGTTACCCTCAAGATCACGTAAGTTGCATGTACAAGAGCGTTTTGCAAACATACTCAAGGAACACACCACCTCCACAAAGGCTAACTTCAAAGTAAAGCTTACCAAATAATACATTGAGTCATTAATGCCAATGCAATAGCCTTCGTGAACTTTTACTTTGCAGTTGGCCCGTGTGGTGGCTTACGGCTAACTTGACTTCCGTGATGGACGTATCAGCAGTTTTAACGTTTGCTACCAACACTAACACAAACGATGTCTCGAAATCATATTCAGTCGCTAATTTAGGACACGAACAAACCGCTAGTTAATCACGCTGTCATTGTATGATATGGCACAAGTCTGCGGCTTTAGTGGCTAGCAGCTGTGATCATTAGCTAGTAGTAGTTTTTTTAAACTTCTTTTTCTATATTGTGGACCTAGATTACTTTGTAATGTGCTGTCCATGTTTTAAGAAAGGTGCCTTAAATTGCACTTCAAGTGTTTTTCATTATGAAAAAAATAAATAAATAAAAATAAAACTGTGTCTTCATTTAATTTATAACAACACTTTTGCCTAATAATTTTAAGAAAACATTCAGCTCTAAATGTCTGGCAGGATACCTTGAAACCAATTCAGGGTGTCCCCCGCCTATTGCCCGAAGACTGCTGGGATAGGCTCCAGCACTCCCCGCGAGCCTCGTGAGGATAAGCGGTATAGATAATGGATGGATGGATGTGTCCAGAATTTTGTTCACCACATTCATGGTGGAAGTGAATCTAAATGAAAAAGTAGTGTTTAGAATTGTGGCAAATTCATATATTTTGTGTCATGGTGCTTTTTAGATATGAATTGAATGAATGAGACACTAACATCAGTCTGCAAAGTGGTGTCAGTGACAACCACTCTGATTGGCTGGCAGCCAGGAAATGCAAATCAGTGCATGAGAGAGATGAATTTGTAAAATCGTATACAATTTATTTCAGTTCTTTAAACCAAGCAGAATTGTATTTTTAAGGGTATTGCATTAGTTCAAGTAAAACACAGTAAAATACAGTAATATATCAATTCTACAAGGAAACATGATCCTTTCCACAAATATTAACTGTAAAATTAACAATAATTGTTCTGGGCCGGAACGGGGTTAATAATTTTTATGAATACGGCTGGAGGGTCGAGGCCGGAAGGGTACCCAGGTAGCGGCCGGAGGGCGGGGGACTGACCGACAAAAAAGTGTCAAGTGCCCAGCCCTGGTGAAAATAAATTTCATGCGAAAACTTAATTTTCATGTCGTTGAAAAGACGTCTTTAGAAAGACACCCTTTTACAGTCTGAATTTGGTTGGAAAGTGAAAGGTGAAATGACGTCATTTTCAAGTTGTTGAAAGAAAAGAACTGTAGAAGTGATGTAAGTATTACGTTTTTGATATTGTCATATTGTTGAGCATTGTGTTAACCCATTAAGGACGGGAGCGCATAACTTCGTTTCTACCACTAAAGCCGGGAGCGTTGTTACGTCTTTTTACCCTTAAAGCCGGGAGTGCGTATACGTCATTTTCTATTTTTTCTATTTATTATTTAATGATCTGTCTCTTAACCAATAAAATGCATCAGAATATACACTTGACGGTGTCATAAGCCCGCGGAGGATGTTACAGAATTCTTTCGAGTGATAATGGCGGACCCTGCGGAGCTCTTAAATGAGTAACGGCGGTGATATTGACGCGATTGTGGACTTTGAACCAGTAGAACCAGTCGAACATGATGCATGGTTAAGATATATGTTTTAGGCAATGACAATAGCGACGTCTTTTAACAGAATAGAGGATTTTAGTTACCACTCGATTTTTAAAAATTACAAATAGTGCTTCTCTTGCACTGACAGTTTATTTTTACCTCTTTGATTGAAACAGTTAAGATTAATAAAATCGGGTCTGTGTGAAAGCCACATGTATAAGCTCTCGAATTCGTTTGGAATTATGTTTCTGTCTGCTACAGGGGCTGAAATCTTAATTATTTTGTAGGTGTTGAATTTCTGGGAAAACTTCAAGGGTAATTCCGAACATGACCTTAGGTTTTGGGGAGCTGTTGAGCCAGGCGCTTTAGGCCTTAATGGGTTAAAGTAATGCTAGTGTGAACCGTTGAATGCATTCGTCAACGTTGGGCGATGTTCGATCAATTTACACTGTCTACGTATGCCCGACATTGACGAATGCATTCAACGGTTCACACTAGCATTACTTTAACACAATACTCAACAAAATGACAATACCAAAAACGTAATACTGTTGCTTTGGTTGTTTCCCTGGATCTGTCCATGGAAGGCTTAGTGAATGAAACAGATGAGAATCTCAAAACCTTTTGCCAATCTATTTTCACCATGGCTCTCATTTGAAAGCTGTGGTAATGGAGAGTGTAAAACGGGTGGGACACTCATCGGCATTTTGTTTTTGTGGCAAAAGGGGCCCATCTAAATCATTGATCATTAAGATATAGTTAGGGTTTCAAATTATGGTTACGGTTTCAAATTGGAATAAAATAGGGGTAGAGTTCATAGCAGGGTTTTAAATTGTGGTTTAAAAGCAAGGTCATAATTTACAATGGCTATAAAATTATTGGTTAAAAAATTCAACTGTCAAATATATAATCTCAGTTTTCAAAGTAGGGTTTCAAATTAGCGTTTGAAACTATGGTTAGGGTTTCAAAGTAGGGTTTTAAACGAGAGTTCAGGTTTCAAAGTAGGGTTTTAAATTAGGGTTAGGGTTTCAAAGCAGCCAATGGCACAAGGTCTTCGGCTGCTCTCTGATTCTGCTTCAGCGGCGCAAGACCTTCGGCTGCCCTCTGATTCTGCTCCGGCGGCGCAAGGCCTTTGGCTGCCCTCTGACTCGGCCCTGGCGGCGCAACCTCTGCGGCTGCTCTTGGATTCAAGATCCCTTGAAGTACTCAATCAACTCCCTCTAACATTTTGTGTCTTGGCCAGGAGTTCCTCGTCTCATCAGTTTATATATAGTTCTTTGCTTTCCTTCAGTCTTTGTTGGTTTGTTTCTGTTGCATTTATCTTTGCTGTCTTAGTCCAAGTCGCAAGCAGATCATGTCCACCTGTGCTCGCTTACCCCAATCCCTTGTGTTACCTCCCTCCGTACACTTTGTGCCTTGTTCAGTGTTGCTCGTTGTGTTGCTTATTGTCTTTTCTGTATTTGGTTTATTGTTTTCTTTCAGTCTTTGTTGGTTCATTGTCTTTGTCGGGTCTAACTGCTGTTTGTTTGCAGTCCTGATCCAAGTACAGCTGGTTTCCTAGTGTTAAGTTACTTTAATTCTTGTTTTATACTTCAGTTTATTTTGTGGTTTTGTTTTTTTTACCTTGTTTCTGTTGTTGTTTTAGATTCTGGGCACCAGGTGGTGCTCCTTGAGGGGGGGTACTGTTATGACTGGTTGTTTACGTGATGTATCAGTTGCTCTGCAGTTGTCCATTTTTAAAACCCAGTTGAAGACACATTTCTTTTCTCTGGTTGCTGATCAGACCTGAATTTTTCGGCTCTTTTCCGGTGTCAATTGTATATAGTGTTTCATGTCAATTTATTGGCTTTATTTATTTATATTTTATTTATATTTTGTATATTATTTATGTCTCTATTTACTGATACATTTACCACAGCCTTTTATTGTTTTTGTTTTATTTATTGTGAAGTGCTTTGTTACAGCCCTAGCTATTATGAAATGTGCTATATAAATAAAATTGTATTGTATTGTATTGTATTGCTATGGTCCTTTTATGCGTGGTACTTTATGATGTCATATAGGCCTGAAATCTTAAGTTCAAAAGTTTGAGCTAGACAGTGACTCATTGTCAGTACGTCAAACCTTCTTCGAGTGAGGATGCAAACTCTCTTCCAGTCCTTATCTCTGTTGTTACTTTGTATTTTTGTGGATAAAGACTTTTTACTCTTCAAATTCCATGTCGTGTCTGCTTATGGGTCCAAATCCCGATCCTCACATGACAGTTCGGGTTTTAAAGTAAGGTTTCGGTGTAGGAGCAGTGTTTAAAAGCAGGGTCATAATTTACAGTGGCTATAAAGTTATTGGTTAAAAAAATTCAACTGCCAACGTATGCATTCTCTGTTTTCAAAGTGGGGTTTCAAATTAGGGTTTCAAACTATGATTGGGGTTTCAAAGTAGGGTTTTAAATTAGACTTCGTGTTTCAAAGTAGGGTATTAAATTAGGGTTAGGGTTTCAAAGTAGCCAATTTGATTTTTCACAGTGAATTTGAAAGGTGGGGTAGCGTAGAAACTGAAACAGATGAGAAACTTCACACTATTTGTATTTTATGGAAATGATAGCAACTTTCTATGGGGGGGGGGGGGGGGGGGGGGCATGTAATGTAGACAATGGGGAAACCAGGGGTACACTTGAGTTAAAAGCTGTGCTGCCTGCATTTCCATCATAGAAGCGATGGGTGTCAGTCTAACCACATTTTCAATCCCAAGTGTCACTATGTATGTGTTCAATTTAACTTCCACGGTTGATAAAGCAAAGTAGTGTAGTTTAATGGTTAACCACACGACAACCCTAAACCCCCACCCACAAGGGTTTCACGATTCATATAGCCGTGTGCACTGTGCAGCCTCTCGAAGCTGAGTCAGTCAGCCCACGAGTAGGAGCCGACACGCACACGGACGTACACGGACACGCACACGCACACGATGGCTCTGGCCGAGGCGTCCAAACGCGACGACTCCCATTTCCCGGAAATCGTCGAGCTGAACGTCGGGGGCCAAGTGTACGTCACCCGGCTCCAAACTCTCGTCGCGGTGCCGGACTCGCTCCTGTGGCACATGTTCAGTCGCCGGACACCCAAGGAGCTGGCCAGGGACACCAAAGGCCGCTTCTTCCTTGACCGAGACGGCTTCTTGTTCCGCTACGTCCTCGACTACCTCCGAGACCTGACCTTGGTTCTGCCCGACTACTTCCCGGAGAGGAGCCGTCTGCGGAGGGAGGCGGACTTCTTCCAGCTTCGGGAGCTGGCCATGCGGCTCTGTCCGCAGGTGAGCAAGGACAACTCCATCAGCGAGGAGATCAGCCACAGCGATACCGAGGACGGCTCGCTCCAAGGCGGCCAGCTGCCGTGCGCATCGACCGGGGGCGCAGAGGCAGCGTTACGCACCAGCAGTGCCGTGCGCTCCCCGTCTATGGACTCTAGGAAGTCCGGCTACATCACCGTCGGCTACCGGGGCTCGTACACAATCGGCCGGGACATCCAGACCGACGCCAAATTCCGCAGGGTGGCGCGCATCACCGTGTGCGGGAAGACATCCCTGGCCAAAGAGGTGTTCGGAGACACGCTGAACGAGAGCCGAGACCCGGACCGTCCGCCGGAGAGGTACACGTCGCGCTACTATCTCAAGTATAATTTCCTGGAGCAGGCCTTTGACAAACTCACCGAGGTGGGTTTCCACATGGTGGCATGCAGCTCCACGGGCACCTGCGCCTACACCAGCAATGACCCCGGCGAGGACAAAATCTGGACAAGTTACACCGAATATGTCTTCTGTCGAGAACAGTAGCCACAACGTTTTTTAAGTGGAAATAAATAAGCCCTTTTATTCTACTATGTCCTTGGAATATAATTACCCATATGACCATATAACATTCAGAGAGTAGAATGCACCCCTACAAAAATAAAATGTTGAACTGCATGGTTGTAGACCAATGTTTTCCAACCTTTATTGTGCTATATGCTTTTACCACCAATCAAAAGCTAGCCTACGGTGAACCCCGCCTATTTGCAATTTTTTTTTTTTTTGGAACCCATACTCAGTTATTGTCTGAAAAATTCTGCTGTTTTTGTGCTCAACCGGTGCCAAGGAACTGTTAAAGTGAGTTAACAAGCTTCATTTAGACAAAAGTAGTCCTTTGCTGCCATCTTGTCACCTTTTTAGGGGTGCTGTCAAATACAGATTTTCAGCTTTGGTGGCAGGGCTCTGGCGCAATCCATCGTTGAATAGCTGAGCTTCACGGTACTGAAATAATGATGTATGGTCATAGTGGGAGAGCATTTCATTGTTCTGCCTGTCACTATACATCGCAGGGGAACAGATGAACAAAGCTATATCTTTTTAAAGTTTTGGACCAATGAAGTGACATCATTACATACTAAAAAACAATGTTTATGATACTGTGTATGCATAACATAAAACTTGTTCAAGAAAACAATCAGGCTCCAATTATAACATCATCTCAAATGAAACTGCAAACTGTCTTTTGAATAACAGAGTGAGATTTTTGGCCCATGTTGAGAATTGAAGTATTGTTTAGAACACAATAAATTTGAATGTAATCCAAATAAAACTGTGACCTGTGTTGTGGAAGAAATGTATGTGACGACAGACTATATCCAATTTACTGCAAAGCAGTGGAATACATTTTGACATTAGTTTAGGTAGCTGTCCAACATCTGATTTTATCTTAATTAGGAGCACAGATAATGAATTCCTTGTTTTTATGACCCCAAGGTACTGACAATCGATTCTGCTCTTCACTGTATATAAAAAGTTCTGTAGTCCTTTTGCATATTGTCCTTGGCCAATAAAAAGCATGAATTTCTACCTTTTTTTTTTCTTATTATTATTTTTGATTTTGATCAGAAACAAGAAGACAGACTAAGAAGGTCAGTTGGCAGGGAAGGCAATAGCTGCTTCAGCTAATAGTGTAGCATCATAGTATAACTCAGCAACGAAGTGATTTTGTGTATGAATAAACTCACAATACTTATCATGTTGTTTTGGGAGTATATTTTTTTTGGTGTGTCTGACTATGTTCCTGCCATCTCTTTTTGCCATTAAAAAATATATATTCTTGAGCTGTGTGAGTATGTGTTAACACTAGGACTGCGAGAGCAGTCATTTTGACTGTTTTCAAACTTGGATGTGTTACTACTCAGCGTATATAGATACCGTATAGGGTTAGTTTTCCTAATTCAGTATAACGTCGATGTCCTGTGAAAAACACTGACCATGTTTTCCAGGCTATAAGTCGCTCCGGAGTATAAGTCGCCATAAAATGCATAATAAAGGAGGAAAAAACATATATGAGTCACACTAGAGGATTAGTCGCATTTTGGGTTGAAATTTATTTGATAAACTCCCAACGCCAAGAACAGACATGTCATTTAAAATTTCACTGACGAACAATTTAAAATAAAAATAGAATAGAGGCAACAACAGGCTGAACGGTATGCTTACGTTACATGACACAACTGAGAACGTGCCTGGTATGTTAACATAACATATTAAGAGTTATTCCGATAACTATAGCATAAATAACATGCTTAGAAGTGTACCAAAACCATTCGGGTCACTCCAAATACTCGGTAACTAAAATCCAATGAAATCTTCATCCTCTGTGTCACTTTCATCAACTCCGCTAACTCCGGAGGTAGAAGATGCGGCGCTTCCTCTTCTACGTCGCTTATGTCAGACTTGTCGTCAGTTGCTGTTCAAATTATTCCAGCCTTTCTGAATCCTGACAGAATGGTTTTGGTTGTCACCGAAGCCCATGCTCTGTCGATCCATCCAGTGACTTCCAGGAAAGTTTCATGGCGCACTCCCCCGGTTGGCGTGAAGTTGTGCTCTCCATCAATCATCCACTTCTTCCACAGGTTATGCAAGAATGCCTTAAAGCACCAATTCACTGAGATATTAAGGCTGAAGTATTTTGTTTCAGCCTCCGAGGATGATGGCGGGTATGAAATGGTGTGTGAAAATAACATGTGAAATGATATATCGGTAATAATGTGTAAATAACTTCACACATAAGTAGCACCAGAGTATAAAACGCACCCCCGGCCAATCAATGGGGGAAAAAAACCCGCGACTTATAGTCAAGAAAATACAACATGTCCAATTTGGGGGGGAAAAAATAATTTTCACGTTAATGTGATGTCTGTAATGCCGAAACACCATTCACGTAAAAATAAGAAAATTTAAAAAAAATGGACATAAGTGTTTTTCACAGGACAATGACGATATATTTCATTATCATGGGTAAATTTTATGGTATTAAACAATATAAAAAGAGTTACGAGTTATTACCCCTTTAATTTCGGCGTGCCAATCAATTTGACTGCTCTACTTAATCAACGCAAGTTGTGCTGGGGCGGTGCTGCCAGGTTTCTGTAGCAACCAGCGGCTGCATTGAGAAACCCTGCTGGTCACCATGAACTATAAAAAATAATCTTATAGAGTAGAGGAGGCGTTACATCTGCTTCAAAATAATGATGAGTCTGAGGATGAATTGCCTGACTGACACAGCGAGCCAGAGTAAAAGAGTCCCCCGGCTGAAGAGGAGGAGGAGCCGTGTCGCGTGTGGTAAAATAGGCTGTCAGATGTGATAGTCATGACGTTGTGGATAGTACATGCCAGACAGCCAAAATAAATAAAATAATGATCTTATGTGGGACTGGTTGACATAATTCCCCCATGGAAAAAAAGAGTTCCGGGGTGCGATTGGGACGGAGTTGTTTTGTGTGCTGAACTTCCGATTTACTTCCACTTCTTCGAAGTGAAGTGCAGTGAAGTCTTTTGCGACACGCGTCTACTATCTTGCGGCACCAAGCTAATATTTTATATAACAGCTGAAACAGGCACCGCGAGAGACGCACGGGACAATATACACGCTCCACCAACTGTTTCTCATTCATTTATATGACATAATTTACATTAAAATATAGTACTAGTAGTAGTAGTAGTACATTGTTTATTCGGTCGTCAATCATTCAGTACAATCCATAATACACACACACAATACAACAATTTACAGTCAAATATCAGGGACAGAATGGCGCAGGCAGAAGCTAAAGCTTACTTAAGCCTGGACTTTTCTAGTTCAAAGGTAATATATAGCTGCATCTACCTATTTTACATTTTAATGCAAATACAAAAAAGACAAAACGAAAATAGCAATAGATAAATCATTGTCATTCCAAATAATTCTCTACAACCTTCAAAAATAGCTGTGCGAACAAGTTTTTTTAAAAACTAAAAGTGATTCACAGGTTTTCCAATATATATTTGCACCATTCCAATATTTCACTCCAACAATAGAAGCACATCTCCTTTTAATTCCTTTAACATCTTTTGCACAAGAATTTACAAACTCCTCTTAAACCATACTGGGACTGCCGGATTTCAAAGAGCTTTTGTATGAAGTGAGGAAGAGATTGTGTTTTTGCTTTAAACATTATTTGCATAATTTTATCATAATATAAGTCATTTAACTTAATAATGTTTGATTTGAAAAGGAGTGGGTCTGTAAGGAATAATAGTAAGTCTTATTGATAATTCGTATTGGGTATCGAGCCTTTTCGACTGCTGGTCCTTCCCTTTGGAATGACCTCCCATTGGATGTTAGGCAAGCCCCCTCTCTGTTCATTTTTAAAACCCAGTGAAGACACATTTCTATTCTCTGGATTTTGATCAGACCTGAAATTTTCAGCTCTTCTCCAGGCGTCAATTGTGTTTTAGGTTAATTTATTGGCTTTATTTGTTTATATAGTTTTTATTTATATCTTATATATTATTTATATCTATATTTATTGATGATTGTATATTATGGCCTTTTATTGTCTTTATTTATTGTCCACTCATATCAACAACATTATTTTTGTCAGTTGAACTTTTATTTCCCATGTTCCTTACAATTTCTAATATATCAGTCTCATCTACCTCTCTAAGAAACATAGACGTTAAATTAGTTTTTATTAAGTTCTTAAACTTCACATTTTTTATCATCGGAATCTATAATTCTCTGAGCCAATGCTTTGACAACATCCACAAAATAGTCATTACATTCATTAATATCATCTAAGTTGCTTATTATTATTATTATTATTACTATATCACCACTCTTTATACACAGTCGGATAATCCATTGAATGACATCTGTTCTGAATAATATGATTTATTACTTTCCAAGTGGTCACTGATAGTGTAGTGGTACACACGGGATCGATTCCCGCTCTGTGACGGTGTCTGTGTGTGCCCTGCGATTGGCTGGCGACCAGTTCGGGGTGTAGTCTGCCTTCGCCCATTGACGGCTGGGATAGGCTCCAGCACCTCCCTGCGACCCTGGAAAGGATAAGCAGTTTGGAGGATGCCATGCCATACTTTCCAAGTCTTTTGCATATCAAATTTACACTCCTCCAGGGATTTACTATAATAATTCTTTTTTTGCGCTCTTATAATATTTGTCAATTTATTCTTGTAAAGCTTATACTTTTCTTCACTATCACCAGTTCTTGTACAAATTTTTTATAAACTATTTTTTTCTTTTTACATTCTCTTAGTAGACTTTTTGTCATCCGTGGTTTTCCTTTGGGTACCCTCTTCACCCTGAGCCTTCTAATCGGGCAGTATTTATTAAACAATTAAAAAAATGTAGACAAAAAAAAATCATATGCTTGATTTGGATCATCAACATACACTTCTTCCCAATCATACTCTAGTAGATCATTCTTTAAAACATCAATTCGCTCAGCAGTTCTTAATCTTACTATCTTGTACTGCTCTTTTTTTTTTTTATCCGTGTGGCATTTTCATGTATTTTTTGTATGATGACAAAAACAAGAACATGATCACTTACATCACTAATCAGAAAACAACTTGTTTCCCGATATTGAGCATTTGTAAAAAATATTATCAATAAGTGTGGCACTTCCTCTAGTTATTCTACTATGTTTATCAATAAGTGGCCGGAGACCCAAACTAAGAATATTATTGAGAAAGTCAGCTGTAAGAGTGTGCTCATTCCATTTTATCAAATCAATATTGAAGTCGCCACAAACAAATAATAACTTCTTATTGCTTACCCTTCTCAAAATATTACATTCAATATTAACAAATTCATCAATACAAAAACCAGGTCTCCTACATATACAACTCAAGAAAATACTCTTATATTTACAAGAATAAATGTCAATTGTCAAACTCTCCATGATATTATCAATAACTGTTATGTCAATAACGTTGCAGTGAAAATCGTTCTGGACATAAACTGACACCCCATCACTTCTTTTATTGTTCCTATTTGCCATGGTGAGATTATATACCCTAAAGCACCTATGCCAAAGTCAAGGCCCGCGGGCCACATCCGGCCTGCGAGAAGGTTTTCTACGGCTCCTGGGATGATATTGCTTTATTATTAGATCCGGCCCACAGCCCGCAGCAAGCCGGTGTGGGAAGCAGAAGTGATCGGGTCCTCCGCGCCTGCTGATGACGTCACACTTTAACATGTATTGTAGCGTCTTCCAAGAACACAGACGTAGTTTAATCACATTTTATTACTCCAACCGGTTACTGTGGGCCGCGGCCGACGCCAATACAGTATGACAACCGTTCAGTCAAGCTCTCCTCTTCGTCCTCCGCTACTCTCGCTCGCATGCGCTTCCATCAAGCGAGCCGCACGATGCATTCATTAACCTCGGAAACAACACAACTTGGCAAGACACAATTCGACCACAACACAGATAACCCAATTCGTTACACTATTTCTGTAACATATTTATTTGCATCTATGTTTGCCACCCCCTGGCTGTTGTTATAACGAACATTACCGATTCAAGTCTTCACGTCACTTTTCGTGGCTTTCAGAATCGGATTGTGGTGAAGCTATTTGGAGTAAAACACGCTTTATTAAGAAATACTGTTAGATGTGTGTGAAGATATGAGATATGTTAGAAAGCTCACGTTGTTTTACTCTTAGTAATTGTTGGCATAAATTCATTGAGGGTCTACGTAGTGCTGAGATGTCCCACACTGTGAGCAGGCATTGAACTCTCCTCGAACGCAAAGTGTTGATAGCCAGTGACTTTTTTTTTCCTCCTTCGACACAGCTCGTAGTTTGTTCGTGCCAGCAAACTCAGTAGTTGCAGATTTCCCGTGTTTTACCACGATTGCTGTTGTGTGTAAATGTTAAAAGGTGAGTTTAATCATTTAGGTCCATGTCAGGTAACCGCTGTACATAATAGACTAGATATGTTCTCGTGAGGCGGCACGGTGGACGACTGGTTAGCACGTCCGCCTCACAGTTCAGAGGTCGTGGGTTCGATCCCGGCTCCGGCCTGCCTGCGTGGAGTTTGCGTGTTCTCCTCGTGCCTGCGTGGGTTTCCTCCGGGTACTCCGGTTTCCTCCCATATTCCAAACACATGCATGGTAAGTTGATTGGACTGTCTAAATTGCCCCTAGGTGTGATTGTGAGTGCGGATGATTGTCTCTGTGTGCCCTGCGATTGGCTGGCAACCAATCCAGGGTGTCCCCCGCCTACTGCCCAAAGATAATGAATGAATGAATGTTCTCGTGAGTGATGTCACGATGAACACTAGTTAGTTATTTCGGCTAGTATGCTTTCCATTTTAGTGATGAAACGTGTGAATGTGTATTGTATGTACAGTATTGTTTGGCTGTTTAATTGCTTAATACAGTGAATTGTAATGTTTAGGCATATTGTTAACTAACGGACTATGCATTGGATGATGTTGCTAGGTTATTCTTTGTCTGTGTTGTTGCAGACCACAATAGATAGACGTGTCAAGTGGAATACGGGCCTGTGTTCTCTGACAGGAGCATCCACGTCTATACCTTGCCACTCTAAAATAGAATTAGCTGGAGACATCATACCAATCATATGACCCTCTCCGTTTTACTTCACATTATGTACAGTTCATACAATCTTGCAGCCTGAGTCAACCAGAAAATTGTTTCCAGTTTGGCAGGAGAAACGCAAATGTTCCACTGATCTTGTTTCACAAGACGGGCAGTGGCTTCTACTCGGGTCATAAGCGGAAGTGACGTACGAGCTGCCTCGCAAAAGTAGCAGTAATGTACTTTATTTTATTTTTTATTTAGTAACTCCGAACATAAAAACACAACAACCAGGGGGGTGACAAACATAGAGGCAAAGAAATATATTACAGAAATATAAAGCGTGACATCATCAGCGGACATTTTAAAAAAATTCAATTAGCATTCTATCAGTCCGGCCCTCGGTTTGTCGCAAATGTTTTTATTTGGCCCTCTGTCCATTTGACTTTGACACCCCTGCCTTTTGATGGACTAGAGAGCCGAGACGGTGTATTTTTCAATAACAAGCTCAATTTATGTTTTTTTTTTGTTTTTTTTCAGGAAAATGATATTAGCTTGCATTTTAACTTTTATCAATTTCTTTTGGAGAAATCAGTACAAAACTAACGTGTTCAGAAACGACCACAAGAAATTAGCAATTTCTTTTTTGTGAGTACGAAAAAAACTGTGAGTGCCATTGTTTTGTGAATACAACTCTCGCTTCTACGACTACGAATCTTCACTACGCACAAATTGCCGGCTGAGGACGAATCACTTGTGAGAGCACGAATCTACACAACATGCAAATTAGGATGACGTCACGCAGAACAGGCAAGTCCCAAGGGGAGCTAATCGATCTGTGATTCCTCTCCCCGCGCATGCGTAGATAAGAAAACAAAGATGGCAAACGCGAGCGGATCGAACGGCGCTTCCAGCGGCTCAGGAGACGCATCTTCACAGCAGGTAAAGTTAGCAACGTGTATATCCAATTTATTAATATGTATTTCATAACGTCATTCCGTCTCAAATAATAGCTTTGGACTCAGGCTTACGGCGATAGATTGCAATCTAATGATACGTTTCACTGTTAGCATTAGTACTTGGCTAATGTAGCTCTGTTTTCAACTGATCTATGTACCCACAATTTATCACGTCGACAAAAATGTAATGTATGGATACTGTTAATAGCTCTTGCTAATTTGGTTGCTCTGATTTTATTGATTAATTAAGTATTGTCACAGAACTAAAAAAAAACCAGGTGGTGTTTAATGCAAAAGAAAAAATGTTGCGCATAATGTGATATAAGTGAAGACATATCACAGAGGACTATTTTGTTATCCTGAGAACTAGTTTAAACTGAAATGTAGTGACACAAGTGAGGTTTATCCGCTTTAACATCTTACTGAGTGTTGTTGTCGTCCTTACATGTTTTTTAGTACAAATATTACATATTCATAAGTACAGTATACCGTGCTTGTATACACTGAGATAGTGTGGGTTGTGTATATATTTTATGAGTTGGTAGTGTAATATCTTTGGATATTAATAAATATATGCACACACATCAGCTTCATCGGAGTTGGCTTTAATGCAGGTGACTTAACATTAAAACAGGGCTGACTGGGAGTTTACTCTATGTCTCCTCGGTAACTCTGGCATATCCAAACCACCAACAGCCTTTATTGGTACCTAGTTGTAGAACAGTTGAGTCTCTATATAACATCTATTATGCATAATAAGAGCAAATTATGAATCCGCCCCATGGAGCAACCTTTTGATTGTGTATTCCTAGAAAAATATATGAAATCTCACTGTGTGTTTTATATGCATCAAATTATAGTTTGTCAGTACACTGAGAAAAAACCCATTGAATTTACTCAATTTTATTTTGACAAGTGGTTGCATGATATAAAACCATCTGAATCCTATTACGTTTTCTCTGGAAATTATTATAATAGATCCACTGTAAATGTCCTGGATGTAACGATTTACTCCAGCCCAGATTCAAGTGTCATGTCGGGCTGTCACAAACGATTATTTTGCTAGTCGACTATTCACCAACAGGAGTTGCGATTAGTTGACTAATGGGATCATATGTAAATTGCGGCATAATCGCATCAGCAAGCTGCTGCTCTTATATGACTATCAGTAGCTTACAGCTAGAACTCTTCAAGGTATCGTACAAAAGAATAAAGACAAGATGATAGTGCATTCAACTTGTACTAAACTGTGCACGTTGTACCAGCATTCCTGACTTGTTTATAGTGGAGTACCAGTAATTGAAATTGAATTGTCGCTGTAAATAGTTTATTCCTGAATGTTTAGTGCATTTTAAAATGGAACCAACAAACAATACACAATGCTGAGTTGCACTAATACTATGAAACTACCTAGAAATACTAAAGGAAATACCGGATTTGTAAACATATTTCACCCTTCCTCGGCACCAATCATTTTTTCTCCAGCGGGAGATGAGGCATTTTTGAGAGAAAAATTTGCGCCAAATAATTTGAGAGCGGCTATTGTTAACATGGTGTTGCGAATCGAATTTATTATTATTATTTTTTAAATAGATGCATATGTTAGGCAGTTTAAATTGATTTTAGATGAATCGTTACATCCGTAGAAAATGTATCAAACAATGTGTAAATTTTTCATGTGTCTGAAATCAGATTTCAACTGATTGAAACTGATGTACATAAATACAATTTCACACACAAAAAGTATTGCCTGTTCATAGCGTCCAATGTTATTGCATAATAAATGTTATGCCTACAAATAATATACCCAGTGAAATAATTGATGTCTATTATACTCTGATGTGTTGCATAATTATGCAATTTAGTACTCATGATTTTGTCAAGTATTTTTTAATTTCTATGTTGTCATTTTCTCGTGGCTCTGTTTCAATCCCCACGTCGTTATTGACATCGTCCCCCAAGTCGGGGAGTCCATTTGAGGGCATGTGTTCATCATCGATCTAGATTGTCATCAGTGTTTGCCCCCATCTCCAACCCTGCTGTTTTTTCAGCCCACTCCGTCTGGATCTCAGCCTTCACCAGTGACTTGCAGTTACACTTCAAGTCAGCATGCAGGGTCACAGTTGCGACCGTCACCAAACAGATCATCCTGAACATGACTGTCTACATTTCTGATAATATAATTACATTAAAATATTTATCAGGCAAAGTATACTGTTTGAGATGATGGTAACTTCGATATGTAATCAAAATAAATGATTCAACTAAATGATAACATCGATAAATGTGGCTCTGAATTAAAAATGTATATTGTTAGCTGTGTTATGCTGTATGTTGAAAAGAAAATGAATTAGTGTTCCCCTCGTCTTTTTGATCGAATCAATACTGCTACTGTTCTTCAGGCATGACATGAGCCATCTTGTTGCTACTACTATAAAAGAAAAAAAATAAATTGCATTCAAACTAATATTTTCAATTAAAATGTGCACAACTTTGTTGGCTTGTGCATGAAACCTTCAAAATAGATATCTTGACAGTCAATAATATTTTAGCAGTACAGCATTGTAAACTGGGATTTTTGGGGAGTGTAACTCAAAATATTTGGTTAATGTGTACTGATATATAATGATTTGCTGTTGTTCATATACAATCAATAATAAAACCTCACTGCCCATTCGTGTCACTACATTTCTATTAAAGATAGCTCAAAGACAATCTGGCTCAGTGACATGTCTACAAAGTAGAAATAAGTTATGGGACATTTTGCTTAAGTTTTTTTCTCTTACATTAACAAACTATAATGTCCTTGTTTTTTGGAGTTCCATGAGACTACTTAAACTAATAAAATGGGTCAACCAATTTAGCAAGAGCTATTAACAGCATCCATACAATACATACATTTTTGTTAACGTGCTGAATTGTGGGTACAAGTGACTAAACTACAGTATGGTGACAGATACAAAAACAGAGGTACATTAGCCAAGTACTAATGCTAACAGTGAAACACATCATGAGATTGCAATCTATCGCCGTAAGCCTGAGTCCAAAGCTATTATTTGAGACAGAACGACGTTATGAAATACATATGAATAAATTGGATATACACGTTGCTGACTTCACCTGCTGTGAAGATGCGTCTCCTGAGCCGCTGGAAGCGCCGTCAGATCCGCTCGCGTTTGCCATCTTTGTTTTCTTATCTACGCATGTGCGGGAAGAGGAATCGCGGATCAATTAGCTCCCCTTGGGACTTGCCTGTTCTGCGTGACGTCATCCTAATTTGCATATTGTGCAGATTCGTGCTCTCACAAAAGTGATTCTTCCTCAGGCGGCAATCCGTGCGTAGTGAAGATTCGTAGTCGTAGAAGCGAGAGTTGTATTCACAAAATAATGGCACACACAGTTTTTATTCGTACTCACAAGAAAAGAAGTCAAATCCTCACAATTTTGATTCGTACTCCATCCATCCACCCATCCATTATCTTCCGCTTATCCGAGGTCGGGTCGCGGAGGCAGCAGCTTCAGCAGGGAAGCCCGGACTTCCCTCTCCCCAGCAACATCTTTCAGCTCTTCCGGAGGGATCCCAAGGCGTTCCCAGGCAAGCCGGGAGACATAGTGTTCTGGGTCGTCCTCTGGGTCTCCTGCCGGTGGGACATGCCCGGAACAGCTCACCAGGGAGGCGTCCAGGAGGCATCCTTATCAGATGCCTGAGCCACCTCAACTGGCTCCTCTCAACACGGAGGAGTAGCGGCTCGACTCTGAGCCCCTCCCGGATGGCCGAACCTCTCACCCTATCTCTAAGGGAGAGCCCGGACACCCTGCAAAGGAAACCCATTTCGGCCCCTTGTATCCAAGATCTTGTTCTTTCACTCATGACCCACAGCTCATGACCATAGGTGAGAGTAGGAACGTAGATCGACCGGTAAATTGAGAGCTTCGCCTTTCGGCTGGGCTCCTTCTTCACAACGACAGACCGACAGGGTCCGCATCACAGCAGGCGCTGCACCGATCCGCCTGTCGATCTCCTGTTCCATCCTACCCACACTTGCGAACAAGAGCCCAAGATACTTGAACTCCTCCACTTGGAGCAGAATCCCATCCCCGACCTGGAGAGGTCACGCCACCCTTTTCCGACTGAGGACGATGGTCTCAGATTTGGAGGTGCTGATTTTCATTCCGACCGATTCACACTCGGCTGCGAACCACTCCAGCGAGAGTTGGAGATCGCGGCTTGAAGAAGCCAACACCACCACATCATGTGCAAAAAGCAGGGATGCAATACTGAGGCCCTCAAACTGGACCCCTTCGATACCTCGGCTGCGCCTAGAAATTCTGTCCATAAAAGTTATGAACAGAATCGGTGACAAAGGGCAGCCTTGGCGGGGTCCAACCCTCACCGGAAACGAATCCGACTTACTGCCGGCAATACGGACCAAACTCTGACATGGTGGTACAGGGACCGAACAGCCCTTATCAGGGGGCTCTGTACCCCGTACTCCCGAAGCACCCTTCACAGAACTCCCCGAGGGACACCATTGAATGCTTTCTCCAAGTCCACAAAACACATGTAGACTGGTTGGGCGAACTCCCATGCACCCTCGAGGACCCTGCTGAGGGTGTAGAGCTGGTCCACTGTTCCACGGCCGGGACGAAAGCCACATTACTCCTCCTGAATCCGAGATTCGACCTTCCGACAGACCCTCCTCTCCAGCACCCCTGACTAGACCTTACCGGGGAGGCTGAGGAGTGTGATCCCTCTTTAGTTGGAGCACACCCTCCGGTCCCCCTTCTTAAAAAGGGGGACCACTACCCGGGTCTGCCAATCCAGAGGCACTGTCCCTGATGTCTACGCGATGTTGTAGAGGCGTGTCAACAATGACAGCCCCTCAACATCCAGAGCCTTTATGAACTCTGGGCGGCTCTCATCCACCCCCGGGGCTTTGCCACCGAGGATCTTTTTGACTGCCTCGGTTACTTCAACCCCAGAGATGGGAGAGCCCACCTCAGAGTCTCCAGGCTCTGCTTCCTCAGTGGAAGGCGTGTCGGTGGAATTGAGGAGGTCTTCGAAGTATTCTCTCCACCGACCCTCAACGTCCCGAGTTGAGGTCAGCAGCACCCCATCTCCACTATAAACAGTGTTAATTGTGCACTTCTTCCCTCTCCTGAGACGCCAGATGGTGGACCAGAACAGGCATCGACCACCTTGCGGCCACAGCTCCGATGGGCCGCCTCAACAATGGAGGCATGTCCCCCGCCTCCCCCGGAACGTGGGCAAAGTTTGCCGCAGGTGGGAGTTGAAACTCCTTCTGACAGGGGATTCTGCCAGACGTTCCCAGCAAACCCTCACAATACGTTTGGGTCTGCCAAGTCGGACCGGCATCTTCCCCCACCATCAGAGCCAACTCACCACTAGATGCTGATCATTTGACAGCTCCGCCCCTCTCTTCACCCGAGCGTCCAAAACATGCGGCCGCAAATCCGATGATACAACTACAAAGTCGGTCATCGAACTGCGGCCTAGGGTATCCTGGTGCCAAGTGCACATATGGACACCCTTATGTGTGAAAGATGGTGTTCGTTATGGACAATCCGTGACGAGCACAGAACGGAACACTGCTCGGGTTCAGATCGGGGGGGCCATTCCTCCCAATCACGCCCTTCCAGGTCTCACTGTCATTGTCCACATGAGCATTGACGTCCCCCAGCAGAACGATGGAGTCCCCTGGTAGAGCGCTCTCCAGCACACCCTCCAAGGACTCCAAAAACGGTGGGTACTCTGCACTGCTGTTTGATGCATAAGCACATACAACAGTCAGGACCCATCCCCCCACCCTAAGCCGGAGGGAGGCTACGCTCTCGTCCACCGGGGTAAACCCCAATGTACAGGCATCGAGCCGGGGGGTAATAAGTATGCCCACACCTGCACGGCACCTCTCACCTTGGGCAACTCCAGAGTGGAATAGTGTCCAACCACTCTCGAGAGGACTGGTACCAGAGCTATGTGTGGAGGTGAGCCCGACTATATCTAGTCGACTATATCTAGTCGGAACTTCTCAGCCTCACACACCAGCTCGGGCTCCTTCCCTGCCAGAGAGGTGACATTCCATGTCCCATGAGCTAATTTCTGCTGCTGGGGTCGGACCACTAAGGTCCCTGCCTATAACCGCCGCCCAGCTCGCACAGCACCGGACCCCTTTGGCCCCTCCCACTGGTGGTGAGCCCATGGGAAGGGGGACCCACGTTGCCTTTTCAGGCTGAGCCCGGCCGGGCCCCATGGGTGCCAGGCGCTCGCCATCGAGCCCCACCTCCAGGCCAGGCTCCAGAGAGGGGGCCCCGGTGACCCGCATCCGGGCAAGGGAAACTGGAGTCCATAAATGTTTTTCATCATAAGGGGTCTTTTGAGCCGTGCTTAGTCTGGTCCCTCACCTAGGACCTGTTTGCCATGGGTGACCCTGCCACAGGCATAAAGCCCGAGACAACTTAGCTCCTAGAATCATTGGGATGCGCAAACCCCTCCACCACGTTAAGGTGACGGCTCATGGAGGGATGATTCGTACTTACCAAAAAAATTCAAACCTTCACAATTTTGATTCGTACTCTCAAGAAAAGAAGTCAAACCGTCACAATTTTGATTTGTTCTCACAAATTATTACTATTACGGATACGAATCTTTAATCACGGATATACCTTTTACTACTCTGGACACGAATCTTTAAATCACGCATATGCCTTTTTGATAGCGATCTTACTCCATAAGCGATTCCATTTTGCCATTCAAAGTCATTGTCAATAACGTTGCTAATATTGTCAAAATAAAGGGGTTCAATTGGCCCCAATACATGTGGACATCTCTATTTAGGCCCACTTCAACCGCTGAAAACATCACAAAGGATTAGCCTTTCCATGTCTGACCAAAAAGAGCAAGAAATGAGCAGCCTACATGCAGCTGAGGTGCACATTTCATGTCATAAATCACCAAGATACTCAAACACGTTGAGTTCCGAGAAGCTTTTTCGTTAGCTGAATTGCTCATAGATTGTGTTTGCTTGACTTACTTTTTCTCCGAGGTCCACCCCTGCGCGTGGTCCGGTGCTCTTAAAGTCTAAAGTCCAACTTTAACATTTCGATAAGCCGACCTCCGGGACTTGTATTTATCTGAAATTGACGCACACAGGCCGGCCCACTTGCACGGCGACGCCACTGTATCTCTGGCTGGACAGAATTAAAATGTTCGCAGCAACGAGACCTCCTAGCTGTAGCAAACACGATACTGTCCAGCCGTGGAAAACACAGCTGAAGGTAGACACGTAGCATCTTGGCTGCCTAGACGGGGGATCTCAGTGAAACGGAGCCCCATGTCTTTTCAAAGTTTATACATCCATCCATTGTCTCGAATCGGCCACTTATTAGCGATCACATGCCGCACTGGTGATGCCGAGCGGCTACAGGTTGACCAGTGGCGGCATGGCGCTAACTCCTACTCGAGTGCATGAGCGGGCAGCTCGTCCGAGACACGAATCCTCATGTATGGACGGCAAGTAGTTGATTTCCTTCTGCTAACTTTGACTGTTAGCAATCGAAAGCTAATTCTGCCTCGACTAACCGCGGGAGCCAACAGCTGCTTGGCTGCCTATGGAAAAAGAATACGATCAATTGTTACTAAAAATTAATATGCACATTCCTGGTATTGTCCACTCTATCCGGTAATTTAAAAAAATGATCAACACAATGTTATTGATTGTGTGGAGGTGATAGTGTTTTTTCCTCATAGGAGCTCACATTTGACATTAATAAAAACAAAATATCATTCATAAATACGTTAGTTCCTTTCAGCTTCCGTCTTTTTTCAGTCATACAACAGAAATTTAATTAAAAAAAAAAACTTTATTAGACACTTGAACAGCAAGTAAAATTCAATTTAGTCAATGACGTCATTGTCGGAGCGCAACAAAGCGCAATCCGTAAAAATGACTGCTGTCGTAGTTCTAATAGTTTAAAAATCCTGGTAGTCCTAGTACTTAATAAGCATTGAAACTTATGACCTGCTTCTACTACTCTACTTTCATTTTTGTATTTTCTGACAGTCTAAATGCCTCTCACGCCTCAGACTTGGTACTTCAACAGACATCTGGTTTAAGGAATGTGACTCACTGTTGTCGGTGGAGATAACATAATGTGTTTGTAGTCTGTGTTAGTGATTTTGACTATACCCCACAGTGGAAGAACAATGCTGTGTGCTGTCTCTCATGTTAAAAAATGTGTTGTGTTGTTAAAAGTCAGTATATGTGCATCCTGCTTAAGCGATTTGGACACGGCTGCGAGCAATGATGTATTCCCATACATAGGACATTTACAGTTCCATAATAAACTGTTTTTCTCCCACCCTGTGCGAGCGCCACCTCCTTGACGCCCGCTGACCTTTTTAAACAGTAGGCAATCAAAGAGGTGGCCTCAAAGAGAAACTGCACTGGACCTCATCAGAACCCAGACGAGCAACACGGCTATTAAACGGCTCGGGCGGTGATAAATATCGTGGGGGGTTCTTTCACATAAATTGAGACGCGTAACATGCTAATCGTGCAGCTGTGCACACACACTGTCATTGTCAGTCGCAAGTGTGAAAGGGTCCAGATGCACCCCAATGCGAGAGACATGCATATTTGGACCACCTTGCTCATTCATATCAAAGAAGGGGCTCTGTTTTCAGAAAAGAATGAAGAATTATTAAAAATGATTTATAACCCCTGCATGGGATTTAGGACACATCTCCGAGGCATCCCCTTAAGATTAAACTATATTAAATTAGAAAAGTTTCTTATTTTATTGCTTTTGCAGTTGTGATTTTCCATTTATCCATCTGTTTTTGATCGCGCTTGTCCTCATGAGGATCAAACCGGTTCCAACCTAGAATCGGTTCCAACTTAGGTATTCCATTGGAAATGTACACCTCCATTGATATTGATTGAATTTCCGCAGTAATTTGGTCATTTGGGCCAGTCATTGTTGTAATTCTTGTGACGTCCCAAATTTTCTGGACTATAAGGCGCACCCTTACATAAGCCGCACCTACTCTATTTTTAATAAAGTAATGAAAAAAAAACCCAACCAAACAAACATATAAGTCGCACCTTTATATAAGCCGCACCTATCTATGTTAAAAAATAGGGCCCGTGCATGGCACGTCATCGCTGATGTTGCTACGGGGTGGTATATTGGGAGCGTTACTACAGTTGTTACACCTAAGACGAACTCACTGTCTTTCTCGCTTGATTTCGACGGCCAAAACATATAAACATGGTGAATCGTTGCTGTGTTAGGGGGTGCAACAATGTCACCCACGATCGCAAAGGAAGAAAATTTCACAACGGACTGAGTTTTTATAGGTTTCCTGCTTGGTGGAAGACCAAGGGAACATTCGTTTTGGACATGTCAAAACAAAGTTGGATGACTTGGTTATCGGCTGTAAAATGAAAACATTTCACCATAAACAACCTTCTGTTCGGGGTAAGAGTATGCTCCGTACATTTTCATAGCGGTAAGTTAAAAATAAAGTTTAGAATCCTCTTGCTTTGTCTCTTTTAGTCACATTCATGCATGCACTCAGTGATTGAGGTAAAAAGAAAGAAGGAATGATCAACGATCACATACACTGTTAAAAAGGAAATAAATATGTTCGTTTGTGTAGCTTAAGGGGGGTAATAAACCCAAACACTTTTTTTTCATGAATATGTTCCCAGCAGGCCCACTAGTTGGAACACAGCATTCTGATTAATATTGCGTTTGTGGAATATGAGTTAAGCAGCGAAATCCACGAACAATCACGGCTCAGCTTCAGAAAACAGGTCAGCCGTGATTGGTCATTACCTGAGCCCTGAGCAGTTGTGATGTCATTTTCAGTTGACAGAAGTGACAAAATGGCTGCCCCCAGAAATGGCTAAAAACGGGTGGATTAACTCTTATTCCACAAACGCAATATTTATCAGAATGCCTTGTTTCAACTAGTGGGCTTGCATGGAACATATTCTTGAAAAAATATGTTTGGGTTGACTTCTCCTTTAAGTGGACAGTTCAAAGCAAACACAGCACGTACCTTAGTCCAAATGACGGTGTTGTTATTGTTCACCGCCTTCATCATCTGCAGGTTCTGCACCTACCCATTTGTTAATTGCTAAAGAGTTATAATGTTTAAATTGCTCTGAAGTGTAGGCCCTCACACTATACACAAGGTATGCGAAAATATCCGGCGCACACAAAGGAGGAAGTAGGTCTGGTTCGTAGCTGCACTCAGTATTGGGAATTCTGTAGGGATCCAAACCATTTATAAGTGTATTTTTGCAAGATATCGGTCTCTGGCTTCACTGTCTAATTTATCCTTGTAAAGCCATGCCAATTTCTTGGATTTTAACATGTTTTTGAATCGACAAATACACAGCCTTTAACGTGCCGCAGCCACTCCAGTTTATCAGTTAACTTCCGCATACCACGGAATTCATAACCTAGTGCATAGCGCCCTCCTCCACCTGCAGTCACATCCTGTTAATGGCAGTTGTATTGTATTGTATTGTAATTCCGGTTAAAACGCCCTACAGGTGGAAGAAAAATCCACAGAATAGCCACACCAGACTATAAGACGCATGGTTCAAAACCTTGGAAAAAAGTAGTAGCTTATAGTCCGGAAAATATGGTCATATGTAACAGACAAGGATGTGAACGAGTGCGGGTGTGTAGTGCTAACCCACCCAGCATCAGACGTCTTCTGGACGTTGGATTTGGGGCTAAATCTGGTCGGTCCGTCTTAGACTTGATTTAGCCCAGAAATAGTCGTTGAAAATTGGGCTGTGTTTGGGTCATCCAAATGTGTCCAAATTTAGTGCAAAAATAGTCGTTGAAAACTGGGTTGGGTTATAGCCCCTCCAACATAGTACAAATTTAGCCCAAAAGTAGTGGTTGAAAATTGGGTTGAGTTATAGCCCGTCCAATGTGGTCCAAATTTAGTCCAAAAATAGTTGTTGATAATTGTGTTGTGTTTAGCCCGTCCAAGTGGTCCAAATTTAGCTAAAAAATAGTCGTTTCAATTTGGGTTGTGTTTAGCCGTCTTTGTTGTTGTATTATTGTTTTTTTTATATGTAAAGTTCTTTGTTCCAGTTGCAGCTGTTGTGAAATGCGCTATATAAATAAAGTTGTATTGCTTTTAATGCTGCATGATGTTAACAAACTATCGTCTTGAAAATGTAATTTTTCTTTGCTATCGTAATTGGCATTTATTAAAGATAATTAAAATATATGTCACTCCCGCGCACCATTTTGAATGGGGATGGACTTCCTGGCTGGCAGCCAATCAGAGCGATTGTCACTGACACATTTTGCAGACTGACGTTGGTGTTTTATACATTCAATTCATATCTAAAAAGTACAATGACACAAAATATATGAATTTGCCACAATTCTAAACACATGCATTCTACTTTAGGAAACCATGACTGAGCACCGTACAACAAACAATGACCTCCCTGCCATGCTTGCAGGTGCTGAGTGCCCATTGAGTTCTGTTTTGTCTTGTATGAGACACCCGCGTGTGACAGAGACCCAAGATGCCGGACCCTAAGAAGCCCCATTCAGCAATGGAGGAGGAATTGGAGCAGATAAAAACATCTCTGTGCAAAGTGCTGGAACAAACGGACACAAGAGCTAAACAGCAAAGAACTGTTATGGATCTCATGGAGGAAATTAAAGTCTTAAAAATGCAAAATGACGAGAAGGATAAAAGGATTAATGATTTGGAACGACGTATTGATGATCTTGAACAGTACAGCAGAATAAATGACCTAATAATCACTGGATTGGCGGTGAAACCGAGATCACATGCGGCGGCAGTAAGGACGGGAGACAAGCCCATGGAGAATGATCTGCAGTCGGCGGAGCAGCAAGTGGAAACATTTCTAAACAACAAAGGCATCAACATCAACTCAAAGGACATAGAAGCATGTCACCCTTTACCGAGGAGGGACAGCCGCCCACAAGTTGTGATTGTAAGATTTGTAAACAGAAAACAAAAAACTAATGTTCTCAAGCAAGGAAAAAAATTAAAAGGAACGAACGTGTACATGAATGAGCACCTGATAAAGAGGAACTCGGATATTGCCAGACAGGCGCGTATCTTGAAAAAACAGAAGAAAATTCAATCCACTTGGACATCAAATTGTAAAGTATTCATAAAACTAAATGGCACTCCGTCCGCTGATAGTGTAGTGGTACACACGCCTGAGTTGTGTGCGGGCAGCGTGGGATCGATTCCCGCTCAGTGACCGTGTCTATGTGTGCCCAGTGACTGGCTTGCGACCAGTTCGGGGTGTCGTCTGCCTTCGCCCATTGACGGCTGGGATAGGCTCCAGCAACTCCCCGCGACCCTATATAGGATAAGCGGTTTGGAAGATGACATGACATGACAAATGGCACTCCAGAAGAGGCCAAGGTTTTGTTGATCAGAAACGCACCTGATTTGGACAAATACCAGTGAAAAGACAAGGTAGTATGTCACACTATGACATCCTCAACTACTCATAATGACTGACATTACATTGAAGGATTTGGCCTCATCAGACAGTGAATCAAATGGTGAAAATGATGTGGACCGTAATACTTATGATCTTGTTACCTGTATGCATCCCGAAGCAGACATGCCAAATGTGTTGGATTTTGTTGACCCTGATATTAATTTATATGGTGAAAATGATAACAGGTGTGAATATTATCAGAATGACCAAATTCCTGTAAATCAAAAAGACACATTATTGATAATCCACTTCAATAGTGTGAGTCTGTATGCAAACTATGAGAAGATAAGAGACTTTCTTTCGAATTTCAAAACCCCTTTTGACATAATTGCAATCTCAGAAACATGGATAAAGAATTATGGGCCTGATGACTTTGATATTGAAGGATATGAAATGTTCAAACAAAATAGAAACCACAAAAGTGGAGGGGGGTTTCTTTATATGTAAAGAACAACCTTTACGCAAAAAATGTGGAAAGTATGACCTTAAATGTTGACGATGTATTAGATCTTATCACGGTTGAATAGTTTTTTTAAAAAAAGAAGAAATATACTGATAAACTGCATCTACAGAACTCCAAGTTCAAGCATTGATATTTTCACTGATTGGATTGAAAAACTGTATGGAAATCTGAGTCAGAACTTTTTTTGTGTGGTGACTTTAACATTGATCTATTGAAATCAAATAGGCATAAACCATCAGAAACTTTTTTTAATACATTATATAGCCTATCGCTATATCCAAAAATATTACGACCAACACGTATAACTCCATACACAGCTCTTCATTAATTGATAACATATTTACCAACACTTTGGAGGAAGCTATTCCAAGTGGGATTCTGGTAACAGATGTAAGTGATCACTTGCCTGTATTTGTTCTCTATAACCTAAACTCGAAAAGGAAAATGATGTTCCAAAGGAGCGTGACATCAGATTTAAAAGAAGAACAATAACAAATCAATAAATGCTCTAAGGAGAAGTCTAGAAAACCACTGGAAATCCCTTTTGGAAATAACTGAAGTAGATGCAGCTTATGATGGAATCTTAAATACTTTCAAAATGCGATATGACTTACATTGCCCTATAACAAAAAAAAATGTACAAAGTTAAAAATAACACAACACCGTGGATGACCAAAGTTTCTTTATGTGCACTTTCTGAAAGAAAGAACCAACGAGTCTGAAATCAAGTACAAAAGATATAGAAATAAACTTACAAATATAATAAGAAATTGTAAAAAGCAGTATTACAATGCCTTACTGCAAAACAATAAAGACAATATTAAAGCCCTATAGAATACTATTAACACCGTGATAAGAAAGCGACCTAGTACTTTCATACCAAATACATTTGTAAATAATGGTAGAACAATAGAAAATATGAAAGACATAAATGAATGAATGAATAATTGAGTAATTTAATTTAATGCATATTTTATAAATATAGGTACGAAGTTAGCCTCAACAACAAACCACCTCTGGTTTAGAACCCGTGTGCAATAATGTTCCTACAAACCAAAACTCCTTATCACTCAAAGCGACTAATGAAAAAGAAATTATTGATGCGGTGAACAAATGCTGGAACAAAAAAATCTATGGACTGTGATGACCTCGACATAGCTATAATAAAACAAGTCATTGATGTAATTGCAAAAGCACTATCTCATATTTTTAATCTATCTCTTACAACTGGAAGCTTTCCAAAACAAATAAAAATAGCAAAAGTTATTCCCATCCATAAAAATGGTCCAAAGGATCAATTCACAAATTATAGACCAATATCAATTCAGTCACAATTCTCCAAAGTATTAGAAAAGCGTTATACGAACAGACTAGATAAGTTTATTTAAGCACATAACATACTAAACTCGAGAATGCAATTTCTCTAGAACGGCGAAGGAAGCTGACGAGAAACTGCGGAATGCATTGGAATGAAGTTGAATAAAGTGGAATGAAGTTGAATGATACTGATTGAAGTTGAATGATACTGAATGAAGTTCAATGACCTCTATGAGAAACTGGAATGCGTTGAAATGATACTGAATGAAGTTGAATGCAGTTGAATGACCTCAAATTGTTGAGAATAGCCTGGAATGAGGAGGACATAAAAAATCAGAAGGGAAGAAAAAACTTCCGGTTCAGTTCTGGGTCACTTCCGGTTCATTTCCAGGTCATTTGGGTCACTTCCGGTCCATTTCTGGGTTGTTTGGGTCACTTCTGGTTCATTTCCGTGTCGTTAGGGTCACTTTTGGTCCATTTCCGGGTCATTTGGGTCACTTCCAGTTCAATTCAGAGTTGTTTTGGTCACTTCCGGTCTATTTCCGGGTCGTTTGGGTCACTTCCAGTTCATTTCCGGGTTTGGGTCACTTCCGGTCCATTTCCGGGTCATTTAGGTCACTTCCGGTTAATTTCCGGGTCATTTGGGTCACTTCCGGTCCATTTCCGGGTCATTTGGATCACTTCCTGTTGATTTGGGGTCCTCCCCCAAGATGGCCGCCGCATTTGGGAGACCTCGGGGTGAGTATCCCCAGTCTCCCTAATGTCCCTGCCCAAGATGGCCGCCACATTGGGGAGACCTTGGGGTGACTATCCCCAGTCTAGCTAATGTCCCTGTCCAAGATGGCTGCCGCACTGGAGAGACCTCAGGGTGACTATACCCAGTCTAGCTAATGTCCCTTCCCAAGATGGCCACCGCACTGGGGAGACCTCGGGGTGAGTATCCCCAGTCTAGCTAATGTCGCTTCCCAAGATGGCCGCCCCACTGGGGAGACCTCGGGGTGAGTATCCCCAGTCTGGCTAATGTCCCTGCCCAAGATGGCTGCCGCATTGGGGAGACCTCGGGGTGAGTATCCTCAGTCTGGCTAATGTCCCTGACCAAGATGGCCGCCGCACTGGGGAGACCTCAGGGTGAGTATCCCCAGTCTGGCTATATATCCCTGACCAAGCTAGCCGCCGCACTTGGGAGACCTCGGGGTAAGTATCCCCAGTCTGGCTAATGTCCCTGCCCAAGATGGCCACCGCACTGTGGAGACCTCGGGGTGAGTATCCCCAGTCTAGCTAATGTTCCTTCCCAAGATGGCCGCCGCACTGGGGAGACCTCGGGGTGAGTATCCCCAGAGTAGCTAATGTTCCTGTCCAAGATGGCCGCCGCACTGGGGAGACCTCGGTGTGAGTATCCCCAGTCTAGCTAATGTCGCTTCCCAAGATGGCCGCCGCACTGGGGAGACCTCGGGGTGAGTATCCCCAGTCTGGCTAATGTCCCTGCCCAAGATGGCTGCCGCATTGGGGAGACCTCGGGGTGAGTATCCTCAGTCTGGCTAATGTCGCTGACCAAGATGGCCGCCGCACTGGGGAGACCTCAGGGTGAGTATCCCCAGTCTGGCTATATGTCCCTGACCAAGCTAGCCGCCGCACTTGGGAGACCTCGGGGTAAGTATCCCCAGTCTGGCTAATGTCCCTGCCCAAGATGGCCACCGCACTGTGGAGACCTCGGGGTGAGTATCCCCAGTCTAGCTAATGTTCCTTCCCAAGATGGCCGCCGCACTGGGGAGACCTCGGGGCGAGTATCCCCAGAGTAGCTAATGTTCCTGTCCAAGATGGCCACCACACTGGGGAGACCTCGGTGTGAGTATCCCTAGTCTAGCTAATGTCCCTGTCCCAGATGGCCGCCGCACTGGGGAGACCTCGGAGCAATAACACCGGTCCACTAGAAATGAATGGTGAATTTTTGTGGGTATTTAAATGTGAATGAGTTGAATGTGTGGAAATTGGAATGGTGTAACTGTGAAAAGTTGAATGTGCCATGGAAATGAATGGTGAATAGTTGATTTTTTGTGGGGTTTTTAAATGTGAATGAGTTGAATGTGTGGGAAGTAGGAATTTGGGGGGTGTTGAAAAGCTGAATGTGAGTTGAATGAGTTGAATGACTTAAATTAGTGGAAATTGGGAAGGTGTAAATGTGAAAAGTTGAATGTTCCAATGGAAATTAATGATTAGTAGTGGAATATTTGTGGAGTTTTTTTTTGGGTGAATGAGTTGAAAGTATTGCAAGTAGGAATTTTGGGGTGTTGAAATGTTGAATGTGAGCTGGATGAGTTGAATGACTTGAATTTGTGGAAATTGGAATGGTGTAATGATGTGAAAACCTGAATTTGCCAATGGAAATGAATGGTGAATAGTTGAGTTTGTGTGGGGTTTTAAGGGTGAATGAATTGAATGTGTGGGAAATAGGAATTTTGGGTGTGTTGAAAAGCTTGACCAATATGAGTTGAATGAGTTCAATCTTGTGAATTTGAAATTGGAATGGTGGAAATGGGAAATGTTGAATGTGCCATTGGAAATGAATGGGATTTTTGGGGCGAAAAACGGGGAATTTTGGGGAAACCGTAAATTTTCTCGGCGGAAAAAAAGGAATCCATGCTGGCATGAATTTTTGGAATATATTGAAGTTGGAATGGCGAGAATCGGTTGAAAAATGTGGAAGTAGAAGAATGCCAAAAAAGTGCGATGAATAAAATAGAATAAAAATAATAAAGTTGAATGGTGTAGAATAACATGTGCACAATAAAGGTGAATGGTGTAGAATAACATATGTGTGAAGGCCTTCGCCTTCACACAATAATAGCCAGCATGGGTTTAGGAAAAACAGATCACCTGTACTTGCCCGAATGGAACTCATAGAGGAAATCACCGACAATATTGATAGGAAAAGGTTTTCAGTTGGAAATTTTATCGACTTAAAGAAAGCCTTCGATACTACGAATCATGATATTCTACTAAAAAAGATACAAAAATATGGGATCAGAGGTGCCCCTTTTAAATGGATAGAGTCTTATCTGTCAAACACAAAACAATATGTCCAGTTGGGACAGCACAGGTCCATGTGTGAAAATATAGTATGTGGAGTTCCCCAGGGATCTGTGCTGGGTCCAAAGCTGTTCCTTCTTTACATCAATGACCTGCATTTGGTTTCAGAAAAATTAAAACTTGTCCTCTATGCAGATGATACAACAATTCTATGCTCAGGTGGTAACTACAAATGATAAGATAAGATAAGATAAGAATGCCTTTATTGATCCCACAGTGGGGAAATTTTCATTGTTACAGCAGCAAAGATATAGGTCACACAGGGACGGCGGCATAATGTGGCCATTAATGTATAACATTGACGGCAAACATTTAGGATCAAACCTATGTAAATATACGCAGTAACATGTGTATATACACATGTATATACACACCAACCTACATCTACATAAAAAGTATGAGGAACACTCATTTCGGCCTGTACATAGTACAGAGGAAAAAATACTCTAAGTAAGTGACAGTGCTGCAGTGCTGTAGTGAAATGTAAGGGACATCATTGGATAAAAATAAAACTAGACTAACAGTAGTGGGGAATGTTGAGTATTGCACGGTATTACAGTAGTGGGGAATATTGGGTATTGCACGATATGAGCTCAGGTGCAGGACTGCACAATTGCACTAATGTCCGCCAGTTTGTAGAGACTACACAATGTTCTTGTTAAAGAGTCTGACAGCAGCAGGCAAGAAGGAACGGCGGAATCTCTCCTTTGCACAGCGAGGGTGTAACAGTCTGTCACTGAAGGAGCTGTGGAGTGCTGTTAGGGTGCCCTGGAGGGGGTGGTCCAGGTTGTCCAGCATTGATGACAGCTTGGCCAACATCCTCCTGTCCCCCACCGAGTCCACAGATTGATGGAAGAGATTACTATTGAGATGTGTAAGTTGAAAGACTGGTTTGCAGAAAATAAATTATCTCTAAACATCCAAAAAACAAAAATTATGTTCTTTGGAAAACGAGATATCAACCCACAAATTCCAATTTTAATCGATAATGTCGAAACAGAAAAAGTCTGTGAATACACATTTCTCAGAGTAACTCTTGATCAGAACATCAGCTGGAAACCACACATTTCAAAAATCAAAATCAAACTGGCAAAAATCGTGGCTTTGGTGAATAAATCAAAACCTCTCCTTGACAAAAAATCCTTGTACACTATATACTGTGCTCTTATTCTGCCTCACTTATCGTATTGTGTGGAGGTTTGGGGGAATGCCTATAAAAGTAACACTGAGGTCTTAGGTAAAATCCAAAAGAAAGCAATCAGGATCCTCTATTTGGCAGGATATTGTGATCATACAAATGCTATGTTTCTCCAATCGAAAATCTTAGAATTTAGGAACTGAATAAAGTTTAGGGCAAGTTTACTTATCCTCAAAGTTAAATTAAATATTCTCCCAGAACATATCAATAAAAGAGAAGGAGTGTACAACCTAAGAGGTAAAACAAATCTAAAAACAAAATACTCTAGAACTAATCTAAAAAGCATGAGTATTACCAGGTATGAAGTAAACTTATGGAATAGTCTAGATGATGATATTAAAGCCTGTAAGAATCCAGGGCAATTTAAAAAGCGATACAAATGCTACATTATGCAGAAATATGCAGAGGAACTAAAATAGTTAACTTAAAAAAGAAAAAAAAAGAAATGTACTTCACGTCGCTGTGGAGCTTCAACAATCAACAATCAAAGAGGTGGTCGCTACTTCGTTCAGTTGTGTTTATTTTATACAATTAGAAACAACTGAAACTGTGCTGCTCATTTTTAAACGAGTACACAATTTTTGCCATTTTTCTCTTGACATGCCATCATGACTTTTGTTTTCAATATCCTAAAATTATACAGCTATATATGTGATATTGTTCTCAGTTATCCTTATATTGTACGACCATACAAGAGTATGTTATGACTTTGTTTCAGTTATTCTTATACTGTACAACCATAAACTAATACACAAAATGTGACTGTGACAAGTTCGTGAACTTCTACCTGACCCCTTTGAGTACTGTCTTGTGTTTCTCCTTTTGGTAATATTGTTTTGTTTTCTTATGTTACTCAAATAAATATCTGAAAAAAAAAAAAGTGACGTCATTTCAACCAAATTTTGCTGGGTAGGAAGATGCACTGACGTGTGTTTTGTGGAAGTGTAGATATAGTGACCGAAGATTCACTGAAACTAACGTGCAGTACAGATAAAGCCCTGTCTCCAAAATGTATTGGGGCCCTGGAGAAAGCGTTTCCCCTGGGTCTCCCAACCACAGTCAGGTGACCGATTTCAGGAAAGGTTAACATGGCATTAGCACAGCTGACTCCATTCAATTTAATGAACATCATTACTCTGCTGTTTGACAAACAATATGCCTCTTATCTAAAATGTAACATTTAAATGCGAGGATGAAATGAAAAGCTAAGCGTCTTCAAAGGACTTTTTTAAAATAACATTGGCCCTATTGTAATGATGTGTTTTATAGTTCCTTAAAGTGGAAATCAACCCAAACATATTTTTTTCAAGGATATGTTCCCAGCAGCCCCACTAGTTGAAACACAGCATTCTGGAGGCAAGCTAGCGAGGCTAAAAAGGGAGCAGGTGCACACTTCGTCCCCTGCTCGCTCCTGGACACACGGACATACTCCACCGCTGTGCCTCACCCGGGACCCCGCTGCTGGCTGCCTGATACCCATCGTCGGCTGCGCCGCCGCCTACCAAGCGCCATCGGACATGGTGTGAATGGCCAACTGATTGTTGAACGCCGAACAAATCGTTTATCCTGAGGGAGCTATTTCTTTCCAACAACTTGGATTTCCTCTGCCTGACAGACTTGGACTGGCGCCGGTGAGTGCAGTGCGATGCTTGAACTCTTACCACCTGCATGCTCTTACTTGGATGCGCCGAGAACTTCAGGCCGAGGTGGAGGAACGGTGACTGTTTTTAAAAACAAATTTAAATGTAAACAGTGTATATTCGCCACAGCGTTCAGCAGCTTTGAGGGCACATTCTTTGAAGTTGCCAGTCCGTCCCTGTGCTCTGCGCTGTCATATACCGTGCTCCCAAATACAACAAGGAGTTTCTGTATGACTTTTCAAATCTCCTCGTCGAAATCATGTTGCGATATGATCGCATCCTGTTCATGGGGGACTTTAATATTCACGTGTGCTGTCCTGAGAAACCACTGGCAAAGGACTTTTTAAGACTCATTGACTCTTTCAATTTGGTGCAGTGCGTGGCTGGCTCCACTCACAAACAAGGACATACTTTAGACCTTGTCCTTACTTACGGTCTATCGGTCTCAAATTTGAAAGTTTTGGACAATGTGCTCTCTGATCATAAGACTGTGCTTTTTGATGTAATGTTATCCAGTGCTGTCAGAGCTAATGCTAGCGAGCGCAAGGCCGGGTTTTTAACCACCGCACTGCTAGTCAGTTCCCTGATGCCTTTGATCAGCTTTGTTCCCTCTTCAAACACAGAGGAGCTCAGCACTTGGTTCCATTCATCTTGCCTTAATATTTTGGACTCCGTGGCTCCATTAAAAATTAGGCGGCAAAAAATTAGACCGGAGCCATGGTTTAATGAGAGCACTCGCACAGCTAAACAAGAATGCTGCAGAGCTGAATGCAGGTGGAAAAAAGACAGGCTGCAGGTCTCTTATCAAATCCTAAAGGACTGCTGGCGTCGTTACCAGAGAAAGGTGAAGGAGTCCAAGAGATACCATTTGTCATGTCTGATTTAGGCAAATCACCAAAATCCATGTGCCCTATTTAAAACAATCGACTCTGTACTCAAGCCCCGTCAACTGACTTGCATGGACTCGTCCCCTGAAATGTCTGTCTTCTGGTGTGGTCCCCCAACAGTTTAAGCATGCTGTAGTGCAACCCCTGCTGAAAAAAACTGGCCCTGATCAAGCTGTGCTATCAAATTTTAGACCCATTTCCAAGCTGCCTTTTATGTCTAAAATTCTGGAAAAAGTGGTACACTCACAGCTAAGATCATACTTGGATAAACACAATGTCATGGAGGATTTCCAGTCAGGCTTCAAGAAGATGCATAATACAGAATCAGCCCTGCTACGTGTTTTCAATGACATCCTCCTGGCAAATGACAGTGGAGACCACGTATGTCCCGTTTTGTTGGATTTGACTGCATCTTTTGTTACGGTAGACCACAGTATTCTTTTGACTCGCTTGCAACACCAAGTGGGCATTAGTCGATGCACTCTAGAGTGGTTTAGATCCTATTTGGGGTGCAGGACTTTTTCTGTTAGCCTAGGTTCCTCGGAGTCCCGCTCTGCCTCTCTACCGTATGATGTTCCACAGGGTTCTATTTTGGGTGGGGCCATTGCTGTTCTCACTGTATTTGCTGCCCCTGGGTTCCATCCTTAGAAAACACAGCATTTCCTTCCACTGCTATGCGGACGACTGTCAAATCTATAACCCGCTAAGACAAAAAGAGGCTTCCTCCTTAAGACCACTTTTGTCCTGCCCAGAGGACATCAAAGATTGGATGTCTCTAAATTTCCGAAATTTCAACAAAAAGAAATAGAAGTTATGGTGTTCGGTCCCAGCGGCTCGTCTCCATCCCACCCTGTTGTCCTTGGCCCCCTGGCTTCATATCGAAAGCCAACAGTCTCAAACTTGGGTTTTAAAATGGACAGTGATCTTAAATTGGACCAGCAAATCAGCGCTGTTGTAAAGTCGAACTTCTTTCATCTTAGACAGCTGGCTAAGGTAAAGCCCCTCCTTTCCCATCAGCACTTAGAAACAATCATCCATGCCTTTGTTACATCTCGGCTAGATTACAGCAATGCACTTTATTTCGGAGTCAGCCAGTCCTCCCTCAAACGTCTCCAGTTGGTCCAAAATTCTGCTGCCCGCCTACTAACTGGAGCTCGGAGGATGGAGCACATAACACCAATTCTGGCCTCCCAGTTCAATTTAAGATTATCTTATTTGTCTATAAGTCATTAAATGGCCTGGCCCCGGCGTATGTCTATGAGCTCCTCCACTCCTACGCACCTTCCCGTAGCCTCAGGCGCTGCTCGAGGTGACGAGGACCAAGAGGAGCCCCAGAGGGGATCTAGTCTTTTCAACTGCTGGTCCTTCCATCTGGAATGACCTCCCATTGGTTGTTAGGCAAGCCCCCTCTCTGTCCATTTTTAAAACCCGGTTGAAGACACATTTCTTTTCTCTGGCTTTTGATCAGACCTGAAATTTTCGGCTCTTTTCCGGTGTCAATTGTATATAGTGTTTTATGTCAATTTATTGGCTTCATTATTTATATTTATATATTATTTATGTCTAGATTAATTGATACATCTATCACAGCCTTTTATGTTTTTGTTCTATTTATTGTATTGTTTGTAAAGTGCTTTGTTACAGCTCTAGTTGTTATGAAATGCGCTATATAAATTGTATTGTATTGTATTGTATTGTAATATTGTGTTTGTGGAATATGACTTAAGCAGACAAAATGGCCGCCCCCAGAGATGGCTAAAAACGGGTGGATTAACTCTTATTCCACAAACGCAATATTTATCAGAATGCTTTGTTTCAACTAGTGGACTTGTATAGAACATCCATCCATCCATCCATTATCTATACCGCTTTATCCTCACAAGGGTCACGGGCGTGCCGAAGCCTATCCCAGCTGTCTTTGGGCAGTAGGCGGGGTACACCCTAAACTGGTTGCCAGCCAATTGCAGGGCACACAGAGACAAACAAACATTCCCCCTCAGAATCACACCTAAGGGCTATTTAAAGTGTCCAATTTTTGGACAAGCATGTTTTTGGAATGTGGGAGGTAACCGGAGTACCCGGAGAAAACCCACGCAGGCACAGGGAGAACATGCAAACTCCACACAGGAAGGCCGGGGCCGTATTCGAGCCCACGACCTAAGCACTGTGAGGCGGACATTCTAACCAGTCAACCACTATTTAATCAACTCGGCCTTGTATGGAACATATTCTTGAAAAAAATATGTTTTAACTTCCTAGGTTAACTTTCTAGGTTAACTTCCCCTTTAAATACTAAAACTAAACATGTCTGCATGTTATGAAATTGTTAATATAACATGTTTAAGCATTGTATGCAGTGCTTAAACATGGCAAGCAGTGTATGCTGTATGCATTGTATCCATGTTAGAGTCAGGTCAGTGTACTGATCACATAATTCCTAATTCCTAAATGACTAAGTGGGATACACACATACAGTACCTCTTTTTGTCGTCTTAACCATGTTTACAAGACACTTTATTTCATTCAATGATTTGCAATCATAAATACTAATCATGTTTATCACTTATGATTGTTGACCGGATCATTTTCTGAGCAGATCGGGGAGGAAAAACGGCTCCTAACACACACAATAACAATGGTGCAGTCAGCCAGGATAATCTTTCAGTCTAGACTAGAATTAGGCTATGGTGGTTTTTCTCAGAAGACCGAGAAAATGCTCAAATTAAGCCCCATTGTTAGTATGTGTGTACACTACTCAAGCTTTATTTTATGTGAAAATAAGAATCCAATTGTTTTATGTGATGTCTGAGACAAGATAGCATCAGCAAATGTGATAACAGTCAAATTTGTCAAAAGAACAGCAACACTATTGATTTGGGCTCTATTTTCATGGACAGTGCATCTGCTGCAGAGCATAGACGCTAGCAGATTCTGACTTCATATCAGCGCAAGGCTCGCTGTTGAGTTTGCCAATTTGGCAGACCGGTCTCCACCAAGCTGAAGGACTGTCTTGGAGATGCGCCTCACAGAGTGACAATATGGTGGCAGAAAGTTGATCTAAACCTTAGGCCAACTCAACACATGGTACACATCAGGTCTAAAGTGACGTATTTCATTCAGAAATATGTAAACAGCGGGCATCATATCTGAATCATTGTCATTGTCTAAATCATTAAATCATCCCACTGGATGTCACAGCGGAGGTCTGCGAGTGCCCACTTCATGGTGCAGATGTGCACCGCATTTAAATAGATTATAAGGAGACACTTTGATTGGCCATGATTGAAGTCGACTGTGACCACTCCCACAGCCCTCCTTCTTGAAGATCCGCCGTTCTGATCTTTACTGCGAAATTACCAACATCTGGTCTAACTCATACGCCGTGCAGGATTTACGCCAGTTACAAAAGGATAGTCTTCAGTAAATTGCTTGAAGTATCTGATGTCAGTTCAGTACCAGCTGAAGTTCTCTTCTTGTTTTTTGATCATGAAAGAAAAACCCTGTTTGTTTTTTAAAGGTTATCAATCGATTTTTCCCAACCAAACCACACAGAGATGAATAACTTACCTCATGATGATCACTGGCTGTGTAAATAATCCTACCAATGGATCGTTTCAACGCTGGTATCAGCTGAGTGAGCTTATCGCATCGACTTGTGAAATTGATTACTCTTCTCAGTGCAACCATAGCTGGCAAGCGCACCAAAGCTAAGGGAGTGCAAATGGCTGCTGAAGCCAAATGCAGCTGAACATCACATATTCAAAATGATTCAAAAGCACCAAAGCTAAGGGAGTGCAAATGGCTGCTGAAGCCAAATGCAGCTGAACATCACATATTCAAAATGATTCAAAAGCTGTTGTAATTTATCACTTTTTTTTTACAATTTTGACTAATTTCTTTAAAAGAAAATAGTACGTATGCGCTGTAAGAGGTAGAAAAGGGAAGAATGAGATTCCCCGTGTATTAATTAATTTGATGAAAAGAATATGGTGAAACCTGTAAACGAATGTCCCCAGGTTGTACAATTCGAGTAGTTTTACTTTATTTAAATTATAGTTAGTTTTATTATTTTGTCTTATTATACGGTGGTTAACTTCTTTTTGCACCTTGTGTTACAATAAAGAACATTTCAATATTGTGGCGGACCATACATTTGTTACCTTGGCCTACAGGGGAGACTTACTGTACCCGACTTAATCCACTTCTTAAGACCACCACTATCACGTTGCAAAAAAAAAACAAAAAACAAAAAAAAAACCACCAATACTACACAGTAGTGAAAGCCACTTAAAACATGTTCATATACAGTATGTTGGTAACGATTTGAGCCTGGAACAAATTTCCTTTGCAAATATATCATATACAGCAGTAGTTAATGCTGATATTCAGGTTTGACATTTTCATGATCAGGATTTTGGGGCTGATCATTGATCAGCGAGTTATAAAAAAATGGGGGGAATTTTTTTTTTTTTTTTTTTTTTTTTTTAAATTAATCGATGGGTCACTCAGAGTCTAGGGGCGGGCAGCCATTTCCCCAAGCCTGATATGCAGCATAGCATGTCTTTGTACCGAGTGTTGCAGTTAGGACTTTTTTTTTCTGTCCAAGTAGCACAGATGGTGCCTCAAAATTTTAACTTCCAACTTAAAAATGCCTGAAAAGTAGTTCCTTATTAATTACAGGTAACTTGTTTTTTATGCAGATATGAGTTAAAAATCCTCAAACATCACGTAAAACAGTGCAGTTACTCAAGGTGACAGTTGGAGCCTGGAACAAATGTTTTGCAAACAGTACATTGTACAGACAGTTTAAATATAGCATTCTCGGCATAGCATGTCAGCCATGACTGTGGAGTGTGTTGTGGGTTGGACTTTTTACTTGAGTTTACTTGTAGATGCCTCCTTGCTAGCAATTTATAGACCCATCTCAAACCTTCCCTTCTTAACCAAGATTGTTGAGAAAGTGTTTTTTAACCAACTCAGCAAATTCTTGAATTCAAATGCAGTCTTTGTTAAATTTCAAGTACAGAAACAGCCCTTATTAAAGTACTAAATGATAAAAGATTGAACATTGACGCAGGGAATGTGTTGGTGCTAGTCTTTTTGGATATCACTGCAGCATTTGATGCAAGTGATCATAAAATACTCTTGAATGGATTGGAAACCTGGGTGGGATTAAATAGAACAGTCCTAAAATGGTTCAGGTCCTACTTGGAGGAAATGAGTTACTTTTTGACCATTGGACATTTTGAATCTGCTCAAACGGCCATGACGTGGGATCCTTCAAGGGTCAACCCTTGGATCCTTTTTGTTCAGTCTGTATATGCTACCCCTCCTGTTATTTTGTGGGTCAAATTGATCCGATATCAAATCTATGCAGGTAACACACACATATTATAATTAGTGCTGTCATATTTACCGTGTTATCAGCGGTAATTAAATTTTGTAATTGACCGCGTTAAAATATGTGATGCATTTAACGCATGCGTAGAATGACCGCCGATGCATAATCCCATTCAGAAGTGCACAGTTAGCAGCAGAGCGGACGAGTGTCGCCCACGGGAGTATAAAGAAGAATTTCGAAAGAAGAGGGCAGCTTTAAATCTCAGAAATGTGAATAAACTGGTTTGTTTTCCTCAGCAACTGAGGATGAGTAGAGAAGAGGGCTGTCTTGTTTTCTGTTAATAAAGTCAGTTTAAAGGAGGACCACACGACATGCTGATACCACCTACAGCGTAGCACAGCATAACATGAGCCAATAACATGAGCCAATCACATTCGCCAATCACATTCGCGTGCACTTCAGGGTACATCACCCCCCCCCCCCCCCACCCCCTCACACAAACACACACACACACACACACTTTGTTTGCACATATTTGAAATATTTCTGTCACGGTTCTGAGGCTCTTTTGCGTTTTAGTTTTTGTAGTGAATAAAAATACTGTCTACTACAGAAAGAATGTTAATAATTTTAATTTAAAACTTTTAATTTTCATCTCATGAGGATTTGTTCTTGTAATAAAAAATACATCACATATGAACAGAATGTTGAATCTATACCCTTTCCATTCCAACAACAATTTACAGAAAAATATGGGATATTTTGGAAATAGTTCGAATTGCGATTAATTACGATCAATTATTTTTTTAAGATGTAACTCGGTTAATGTAGCCACAAGAGGACACAAGCTAGTGTCTTATTTTGCCGGTCCCAAGCCTGGACAAATACAGAGGGTTGCGTCAGGAAGGGCATCCGGCGTAAAACTTTTGCCATATCAAAGATGCGAATCAAACATATGACTTCCATACCGGATCGGGCGAGGCCCGGGTTAACGACAACTGCCATCGGCGCTGTTGACCTACAGGGCGCCGGTGGAAATTGGACTACTGTTGGTTGAAGAAGGAGAGGAGGAAAGTGTGTTCGTAGGAAGAGAGAGAAGAGGAGCGCTAAGAGTATAGGACTGAGAGTAGGGACATTGAATGTTGGAACTATAAAAGGAAAAGGTAGAGAATTGGTGGACATGATGGAGAGGAGGAAGGTAGACATACTGTGTGTCCAGGAGAACAGGTGGAAAGGTAGCAAGGCTAGAAGTTTAAGAGCAGGGTTCAAGTTGCTCTATCATGGTGTAGATGGGAAGAGAAGTGGAGTAGGAGTTATCTTGAAGGAGGAGTTTGTTAAGAATGTCCTGGAGGTTAAAAGAGTGTCAGATAGAGTGATGAGTCTGAAGCTAGAAATCGAAGGTGTGATGTTCAATGTTGTTAGTGGATATGCTCCCCAGGTAGGATGTGAGCTGGAGGAGAAGGAGAAATTCTGGCTGGACTTTGATGAAGTGATGCAGAGCATACCTAGAAGTGGGAGCGTTGTCATTGGTGCGGTCTTCAATGGACATGTTGGTGCAGGAAACAGAGGGGATGAGGAGGTGATGGGCAGGTTTGGTATCCAGGAGAGGAACACAGAAGGACAGATGGTAGTTGACTTTGCAAAAAGGATGGAAATGGCTGTAGTGAATAATTTCTACCAGAAGAGGCAGGAACATAGGGTGACCTATAAGAGTGGTGGTCGGAGCACACAGGTAGACTACATCTTGTGTAGACGGTGTAACCTGAAGGAGATCAGAGACTGCAAAGTAGTGGTTGGCGAGAGTGTAGCCAAACAGTATAGGATGGTGGTGTGTAGGGTGACTCTGGTGGTGAGGAAGATGAAGAGGGCAAAGGCAGAGGAGAAGACGAAATGGTGGAAGCTGGAAAAGTAAAAGTGTTGCATGGCTTTTAGAAAGGAGTTAAAACAGGCTCTGAGTGGCCAGGAACTGCTTCCAGATGACTGGAAAACTACAGCTAATGTGATCAGGGAGACAGGTAGGAGAGTACTTAGTGTGTCATCTGGAAGGAAAGTCGATAAGGAGACTTGGTGGTGAAATGAGGAGGTACAGGAGTGTATACAGAGAAAGAGGTTAGCTTTCTGACTGGGTTATTCAACAGGATCTTAGATAGTGAGAAGATGCCTGAGGAGTGGAGGAGAAGTGTGCTGGTTCCCATTTTTAAGCACAAGGGAGACGTACAGAGTTGTGGCAACTACAGAGGAATAAAGCTGATGAGCCATACAATGAAGTTATGGGAAAGAGTAGTGGAAGCTAGACTAAGGGCATAAGTGAGCATTTGTGAGCAACAGTATGGTTTCATGCCAGAAAAAAGAGTACTACAGATGCAGTTTTTGCTTTGAGGATGTTGATAGAGAAGTACAGAGAAGGCCAAACGGAACCGTATTGTGTTTTTGTAGATCTGGAGAAAGCTTATGACAGGGTGCCCAGAGAGGAACTGTGGTATTGTATGAGGATGTCTGGAGTGGCAGAGAAGTATGTGAGAGGGGTGCAGGACATGTATGAGGACTGTAAGACAGTGGTGAGGTGTGCTGTAGGTGTGACAGAGGAGTTCAAGGTGGAGGTAGGACTGCATCAGGGATCAGCTCTGAGCCCCTTCTTGTTTGCTATGGTGATGGACAGGCTGACAGACGAGGTCAGACAGGAATCTCCATGGACTATGATGTTTGCAGATGACATTGTGATCTGCAGTGAGAGCAGGGAACAGTTAGAGGAGAAGCTAGAGAGGTGGAGGTTTGTCCTGGAAAGGATAGGAATGAAGGTTAGCCGCAGTAAGACAGAATACGTGTGTGTGAATGAGAGGGACCCAAGTGGAAGAGTGAGGTTACAGGGAAAAGTGATCAAGAAGGTTAAGGATTTTAAGTACTTAGGGTCAACAGTCCAGAGCAACGGAGAGTGTGGAAAAGAGGTGAAGAAGCGTGTACAGGTAGGTTGGAACGGGTGGAGAAAAGTGTCAGGTGTGATGTGTGATAGAAAAGTTTCAGCTCAAATGAAAGGAAAGGTGTACAAAACTGTGGTGAGACCAGCAATGTTGTTTGGTCTTGAGACAGTGTCACTGAGGAAAAGACAGGAGGCAGAGCTGGAGGTGGCAGAGATGAAGATGCTGAGGTTCTCTCTGGGAGTGACCAGGAAGGATAGGATCAGGACTGAGTACGTCAGAGGGACAGCGCATGTTAGAGGTTTTGGAGATAAGGTCAGAGAGGCCAGACTGAGATGGTTTGGACATGTCCAGAGGAGAGATAGTGAATATATTGATAGAAGGATGCTGCGTTTTGAATTGCCAGGCAGGAGGCCTAGGGGAAGACCAAGGAGGAGGTTTATGGATGTAATGAGGGAGGACATGAAGGTAGTTGGTGTGAGAGAAGAGGATGCAGAGGAGAAGGAGGCAATTGATTCGCTGTGGCGACCCCTGAAGGGAAAAGCCGAAAGGAAAAGAAGAACATTAACTCGGTTAAAATTTGTAATCGTTTGACAGCCCATAATTATAATCACTGTCTCCAAATAACAACAATTCAATTAAACGTACTGTGTCACTGAATAGAGCAAATCAACAACAGGATGAACTTACATTTCCTTCAGTTAAACAGAAACAAAATGGAGGTAATTGTTTTCGTCAATAAAGAAAAGAGGATTGCTGTTGAAAAAAACACACCTGGAGTCACTGTATTTAAAAACCAAAGACCAAGTCCGAAATTTGTGGGGGGCTGATAGACTCGGCCTGACTTTTAGCAATCATATCAAATCAATCACTAAAACAGCCTTTTTACCAGCTGAATAACATATTGAAGGGTTGCATGCTCCAAGCGGTCAAGGAGAAACTTACCCTTTTTTTTTTTATCTCCAGTAGACTTGATTATTGAAACAGTCTTCTTATTGGAGTCCATAAAGGAGCATCAAACAGCTGCAGCTCGGGTTCTCACCAGAACAAAAGGGTTCAAAACATGTTACTCCAGTCCTAAAGGCCTGACACTCCCTCCCAATCAGCTGCAGAATAGATTTTAAAATTCTGCTGATTTATCAATCACTGAATTGTTTGGGTCCTGAATACATATCAAAAAATGATGAGTGAATAAAAACCAAGTGATGGGCAGGGCAGTCTTCTCGGCAGTGAAAAGAGCTACCAAAGGTCCCCGTGGGTGGGTGCCAGGAGTGGATCATAGAGTTGCCTCTGCAGACCACTACCACAGCACCTCCATTCTCCGTGCCATTGAGGGTAGAGCCATCAGTGTAGACATACTGTTGGGCCGTGTACTGCGATCGTTTCGGTTGCTGCAGCTAGTTGTTGGGAGGGGGGTGTGGATTTAGGGATGTCCGTAAAAAAGATTGGAGGTGGAGGAGGGGGTGGCCATGGAATATTAGGGTTATGTACAGTCTGCACTTCACACGGTAAAAGTTTGAGATTGGTTGTGAGGGTTCTCCAGTCCCCACGCTTAAGGGACACTTGGGTGAGTTTAACATTGGCACTTATATAATAGGTTTGCATGTAAAAACAACATTAGTACTAAAATGCCCACCTCTAAAGACCCTGTAGTGATTTAAGGTCTTTTTTGTGATTAGGTTAGGCTTATGTTATGTTTTCGGTCTCAGCGATCTACGTCACGCGAGGAAGGCATGCTTGGTAATATTGCTCTCTTTGTCAGTTCTGTTGTCTAAAACGGTGACTGATCGCCACCAAAATGCAAATGCACATTACTACTCTTGTCCACTTCAAACTGTAGTATAAAGTATAAGTGTTCTGCACAATAGTTTGGATTTATTGACATAAAACGTGATCTCACCGTGATCACCTCCACAAAATCAAAAATACCGTGGCGATTGCTCCTCCACTTTCTCAAGCTGAAGCGGACAAGAGCATGAATGCGCACACGAACCCCGACTAGTTATATTTCGGACATTTCGCAACGCTAAACTCATGTCTCAGGAGGGAGAGAGACGCAGCTTGCAGCAGCAGCAGGCAGATTGGAGCCCCCCGCTTCCCTCCCCGGCTAAAGGTAGGATAATGGGATGGCTAATAGCAACAACTAGCTTCAGGCAGTTAAAAGAAAAGGCGTTAGCACAACAACATTAGCTCCTTACTGTCCGCCCAGCGTGTGGAGGTGAAGATGAGCCTGTGTCTTCATGTCGCCTCGCAAGCAGTCGCGCGCGGTGTCTCTGCTTTTTACTTGCAGCCCCCTTCTGCCCGAGTGAAGCGGCTTGAGAGTGACAAAAGCCCTCATCGAACAGCGAACGAAAAGTTCCAGCAAGGCTGACTGCACAGCCGAGAGTGTGGCCACATTGGAACGTTACCTTCCAAATTGGACGGCGCGTTGTAAGCCGAAAATCTGGGGCACTCCTCATCCAAATAAATGTGCACGTCTCATTTCCACTTCAGGCTCAGTAAATATCCTGACTTAACCGGGCGGGGATCGGTGGTAATTGGGATTCATGCAGGACTGCGTCGATGGGAGTTGGCCCGTTATTCCACGGGCCACATCGGACTGCGCCCCATTCTAGTTTCTGGAAGTTGGAGGAGGAAGCCCAGGGTGCCCAGGCAGGGGCTGTATATTCTGCGAGTGATCTGACGGTCGCTATGTAGATCATCCGCATATCTAGTGGTCGTCACCCGCAAGACGTACCAGTCAGTTTCTTGCAGGAGGTTGGAGCGCTGTTTCATGACTTGGCTCAGGTGACGGACATGCTCGTTGAACGTGAGTTGACGATCATATCGGACCCCCGGAAAGGTGGGAGTGGCATTCATCCTGAGTCTAGAACCCCCAACGATAATGTTGTCGTTGTCTTTTAGTAATTTTGGTAAGATACTTTTGTTGTCTTTGCTTTGCTTCTGAGTGTGGTTAATTGTTGTGTGTATAAATGCATTTAGGTGTTGTGTCTTTGCTTGTGTGAAGCCCATTGAGTTGTCTTGTATATGAATTGTGCTATATAGATAAAGCTGCCCTGCCTTGCCAATAGAGCATCCATCCATCCATTATCGATACCGCTTATCCTGACAAGGGTCACGGGGCATGCTGGAGACTACCCCAGCTGTCTTCGGGCAGTAGGCAGGGGACACCCTGAATTGGTTGCCAGCCATTCACAGGGCACACAGAGACAAACATCCGCACTCACAATCACACCTAGGGGCAATTTAGAGTGTCCAATCAACTTACCATGCATGTTTTTGGAATGTGGGAGGAAACCTGAGTACCCGGAGAAAACCCACGCAGGCACAGGGAGAACATGCAAGCTCCACACAGGGAGGCCGGAGTCGGGATCGAACCCACGACCTCTGAACTGTGAGGCGGACGTGCTAACCAGTCGAACACCGTGCCGGCCAATAGAGCAGTACTTTCCTAAAAGTTTTAATGCAAACTAAAATATTGGTGAGAAATATGCATTCAATGTTACACCGTCAATGTTAGTTGATTGTGCTGGCTGCTTGTTAGCACTACACTGAATGGCAAACCATTATAACACATCAATTCACTTTTTGCGAAAACTCTTTTCACATTTGTGATGGTTCACAATGTTAAAATGTTACTTAAAGCCTCTTTACGACAACAGCTTGACTCTGGAAAATATTTTTACTCCAATTATTATTTCAGATGGGGGCTTCTTATACAGGTACTTCATATTCATTGGTTCTGATGATGAAGGCATTAAGCAGCACAAGAAGAGGACCAAAGGTCAAACGAAAACAATTATCATGAGCTGTTGCTGCTGTTGAGTTGTTTCCCATTGCAGTGCTTTACATATACAGTATGTGCATCAATCGCTCATCATGACTGCTATTTGACTCCCTCATATGGACTCAGGATGCTCCTCGGCTTCCTGACTTATTTTAGATCAAAACTGCTTTCATTTGCACATCACAACGGTGACTCCGTACCAAAAGCCTCATGATTATTCTAATTGAACCAAGAGCCACAAAAACAACCTCTCAATGTGAGGACATCTCAAAATATTGTATTATGACGAGTTCATTTCCCCCCCCCCAATTTAATTGACTTTTAAGCAGGTTTTCAACTTCATAGCAGTATGAAAATGATACGTTTGAATGTTGATGTGTTTTATAGAATTTTTTTACTACTGTATATCTATTTTACAGAGCTGGTCCTCACCTAACCACCACCGCGTTCCATCCTGCATGTTTAATAGACCACGTGTACCTGGTCCATCCCTCGTCAGTGACAGCCAATCATCGTCGAGAACGTAATTTTCATGCAAGCAGGCGCCGCACAAGGAGACACACTGCCAAACAAAGAAAAAAATATCAAACAAAATAGCAGACACACACCCGCACCCCCCCCCCCCCCCCCACACACACACACAGTGTGGTGATTGGTGAAATGAAAACAATATGGGGCACATGTCATTGTGTCTGTGGGACCGCAAGGTACACGACACGATTTTATTTATTTATTTTTTCCTTACTCGGCCACGTGTCAGGCCTGTGTGACGTGGTACAGGTTAAGTCCGTTCTCAACGTCGTTTGGCTGACTCGGACCGAATGGGACCATGTGGGTCGATTAAATATGCAGACTGAAAATAGGCGATGCCCAACACTCTTAACATGATACTTTTACCCAAAATCAATATCCTTGCAATATCAACAGTGTTTGACATTTGAAAATGGTCACACCTCCTCGCAAGTCTAATTTTGAGAGCAAAACTAGATCTAGATGGCTGCCTTTTAATCAGAGCGTTGTTTCCACATGAATTTCAAAGCAGGCAATTGGTTTTGGCTTTGGGAGGGGAGCTTCTCTGCAAGTCACAATTGCAGGGTGCAAAAACTTAACAACAACCACACGTAAGGCCAGCGTCTCGGTTTGGAAGTGAAACTTCTCAAGTTGAATGCCCCCGAGGTCATACAATTAGGAACACTTCAATAAAACTTCACCTCGAAAGTGACACAAAACTTCAGAATTCAAACTGACATGACGTGAGATTTTAAATCAATTATATAATCAAAGGAGAAGCTGAAACGAGAAGGGAAACCATGTGGCTCATGTGGGACGTCAATAAAAGTCAATCAAACAACAACATCGTCATCACAACACTGCCTAAACTGCATGTATCTCAGGTTTGTCAAGGTTGTCTTTGTCCTGTGTTTTTTACTTACTGTTGCCTTATTCATTTCATCTTGTGTTTTTAACATCAACCTGCCGAAGGGACTAAAGATGGAAATTAGCCTTTGGCTATAATCTTGCATATGTACATGCACATGTTCATTAATATGTTTTTTTACCTCTTTTCAAATAAACTCAAACTCAACTCAAACTCAAAGCAGTAAGACATCATACATGTTGTGGAATAAGAGTTGATCCACCCGTTTTTAGCCATCTCTTGGCGGCCATTTTGTCACTTCTGTCGACTGAAAATGACATTACAGTTGCTCAGGGCTCAATCACGGATGACCTGTTTTCTGAGCCGTGATTAGTCGTTACCTGAGCCCTGATCATTTGTGATGTAATTTTCAGTCGACATAAGTGACAAAATGGCCACCCCCTGAGATGGCTAAAAACGGGTGGATTTTGCTGCTTAACTCATATTCCACAAATGGAATATTAATCAAAAGGCTGTGTTTCAGGCTCGTTACTGGTTACAATGAAATAACTCCCATTTTTTTAATTCTAAGATTGGCCATCATTGCTGCCCTTCTGTGGGTCATTGTGGTCACAAAAACCACAAAGGAAAAGCAAAACACGCATGTGGAGTTAATAGATTCTTGCTGAGCTAAATTCTTGATGCCATGGATGATGCTTTAAAGTCGTGTTTGAGTTTTGAGTTCATTTTTCCACAACATGTTTCTTGTATTCAAATTGTTTGACTTTAGAGGTTCCAGTTTGTAAGGAAAAAGATGACATCATGTGTTAGCTGTCACGTTCAGAGCAAATGCAATAGCAAAATTCTGCACAAGTGATTTTATTTAGCATTTCAATAAAGGCTCGAGGAATTATGGAAGGCCCTGCAGTTATTATGCAACGCACTGCAGTATGTCAATAAATGTCATCTGGGACTCACTACAGGTTCCGCTGTGCCTCTTTCAGAGGCAACAGTTCCCTGTAAGGAGCTTCAGTCTCAACAGGAAGAAGGGGTTTATCTTTAGAGAGGAACCAAATAAAAAGTGTGGGCTGCAGAGGAAGTCAAATGTTGAAAAAAAAGCAAAGTTAAATGCATGCTTTATGTACACACACCCACGCACACACACATAGCAAGAGTGGCCATCGAGCATTTGATACAAATGATGATTATTATGAGTTTGTATTTACAATAATACATGTGCACATAGTTAAATAATCTAATTGTGTCATCATCGTCTCATTTGTAAATAAAGAATTATGACAAAAATTTCAAGCATGTGTAAGCACATTATTACTGAATATAATTTTGTTAGTTTTCAAATGGGGTCATTGTTGTGTACTTTATTTATTTACCTATGTATTTATTTTATTTTAATACAATTTCAAAAATACGTTTTAAATGTTATTATCAAATACATAGGGTTTTCAATTCAAATTATGACCAAGTCTCCCATAACTATAATATATAACACTCATTAGATTGTTTTCTCATATTTAATCGTAAACGCAAGTCATCCTCAGAAGAACTGAGATGGCCGCTGATATGAAAACATATTGACATCTGCTCCACTCTTTCTCTAACAGATGTCTGCCTCCTCTGCTTGTTTACAGGTTAAAGCACGATTGGATAACTGGGTCAAAGAAAAAAAAGGCTTCATTTCATTTTCTTCCATGACACCTGGCGTGTGTGCAACATACATGTAGAATCAAATTAACACATCAGTGTTTAAAGTAGCTGCACTTTAGTACAAAGCCACACATATCAGCGTAGTAGTGGAAGAGCAGAGAAAGGCAGCGTCCAACCACCCGCAGGCAAAGCTTACCACTCCTGCGTGCTCTGGCAAACATCAATGGTGCTATTTTGATGCTAGACCAGAGGAAACATTTCCCAACATATATTTGGAAGGCGCAGTATGCATAACTGCAAAGCCGCAAAAAAAAAAAAAAAAAAAAAGCTTGCATGTTCTGCTCTATTATGATGTGCTGCACCATGCTAAAAATAGGCTAAGGCAAACATTTGGAAAAACAACATGGCTAAACAAAATCCATCCATCCATTTTCCAGACACATTAAACAAGACTGAAGGGAGTACGGGAGTGCTTGTTAGTGCATGACACATGGCTACTTGGACGGAGTAATTTAATTGAATGAATTTAATTTAATTGCACACTAGTGGGCCAATAGTGACACTAGTAGTGGGAAAAAAATCAGTAGTAAGACACACTCTACTAGTGGGCTGAATTGTTCTACTATTTAACAGTATAAAAAGCGGTATTTAACTGTATAAAAAGCCAAAGAAAAAACAAACCACCCATGCGATCAATTCCTTTTATCCCAACTTATTTTTACATTTGTATTACTGTTCAGCATGTTAAAAAAAAAGAAAGGAATAAAAAAAGATATTTGTGAGGGACATCTGCAACTTGAATCGCCTTCACATTATTCATTGGCAATATTATGATAAGTGAAAATAAATAAATAAACAAAATAAATAACCTAACTAAAACTGATAAAACATTTTTGTGAACGAAAAAAAAAAATCTTACGTTAGTTAGTTACAAAACTAACTATAATAATTATAACAAAATGTCTTTTGTTTTCATCTTTGTCATGATGATACATGAGCTTTAGTGATTAATTTAAAATTGTATTTATTTCCATATTGCTGTACATCCATACAGAAGAAACAAGGCCAAACACTGAGAATTGTACTTTGAACTTCACTTTCTTACACATTACTTGGTGACTTTTTTTTTTATCTTGCATTCGACAAATACTCCGTATATTTATATTTTAAAAACTACTAAAACTAATAAAAAAACTCAACTAAAACAAAGCATCGGGCTGGTCGACTGGTTAGCACGTCCGCCTCGATTCCGGCTCCGGCCTCCCTGTGTGGAGTTTGCATGTTCTCCCCGTGCCTGTGTGGATTTTCTACGGGTACTCTGGTTTCCTCCCACATTCTAAAAACATGCATGGTAAGTTGATTGGACACTCTAGATTGCCCCTAGGTGTGAGTGTGAGTGTGGATGTTTGTTTGTCTTTGTGTGCCCTGCGATTGGCTGGCAACCAATTCAGGGTGTCCCCCGCCTACTGCCCAAAGACTGCTGGGATAGGCTCCAGCACGCCCGTGACCCTTGTGAGGATAAGCGGTATGGATAATGGATGGATGGATGGAACAGTTTGTGTTCAACTTTTGAGGTTCCACTGAACATTTTTACAATCAAGTGATCAGTCAAACACACATTGGAGGGTTATTTAACAGCACTTCCATTCTGAGGCTTATTTTAAAAAGCAGCATCATGTCCAGACTTGTGCACTCACTTCACCTCAGAATGCATCAGAATGCACTCATAAAGGCCATTAAACCTCCCACCTAACAAACTCGATCTTTCCACAGCCGTTATAGTTGTCGATAAAAGCCTAATACTGCACTTTGTACTGCTCTCTGTATTGCTCATTAATGTCCAGGCTCTACTGTAAAGCTGATTTTATATCACTTGTAACTCAGTTTTAAGGTTTGATACACATTTTTCCAATAATGTAGTTGTGATGCAACTTGCTACAAAGAGCAGTATCACTACAGACCTTAGATTTTTACATTTTAAAGTCAGTAATCATTCCTTGCCATTCTCAAATTTGACCTATGTGTCTTTGTCATTGAAAGCACCTGATTCTACACAGAACTTGCTCTACACACAGTCTATTTGTTTACTTTTTTACTATATTGCGGTACACACAGACAATTGTTGACTTCGATTTAACGATTTTTATGATTTTCACCTTTTTGCCAACATACCTGCACCTCCTAAGTCCCGTAGACCCCAGAGGCTACCTAGTTGATGCTGCCAGAAGCATGTCTATAGAATCGCAAAGATTATTGCGAAGTGAAGTTCATGCAGACAGCAAATGACTCAATCAAATCAATCAATGGTTCCTTTGATTGCCACGATATTACTTGGATAACTCAGGCAGTTCTTGAGTTAAAACCTGATACCATGATACAGACCAGTGTTTATAACCAGTTTAAGGGACATGCGTCATGTGCATACGTGCTGAGAGCCAATCTATGTCGGCAAGAAGGTTGCCCATATTCTCCTTCCTGGTCATGTGCTGATCTTTGGAGACAACTCAAGTTCTCCAGTTTTGAGGAAATTTTACAGTACAGTAAGGATGTAATACTGAGAATTCCTCAGAAATCTGCTGCATAAGACAAAGATAAAAATAAAAATGTAAAATAACGTATAAAAAGGTATAATGAACAAAGAAGAATTAATTTACTTAGTCAAACCTATTCCGCAAGATGTTAATTCACCGTGCTTGGAGTGTCCACTAGAGGTTTTGGTTAAAGCTTGTATTGTAGCATCTAACACAGAGATTTTCTAGGGAAATCTGCTGGATAAGACAAAGATATTTTAAAAAATGTATAAGGAACAAAGAATGAATTTACATAGTCAAACCTATTCCGTAAAATGTAAACTCACCATGCTTGGAGTGTTCACTAGCAGTTTTAGTCAAGGCTTGTATTGTAGGACGTAACACTGAGAATTTCTATGGAAATCTGCTGGATAGGACAAAGATGATTAAAAAATGTATAAGGAACAACGACTGAATTTACTTAGTCAAACCTATTCCGTAAAATGTAAACTCACCATGCTTGGAGTGTTCACTAGCAGTTTCAGTAAAAGCTTGTATTGTAGTATGTAACACTGAGATTTTCTAGGGAAATCTGCTGGATAAGACAAAGATATTTTAAAAAATGTATAAGGAGCAAGGAATGAATGTACTTAGTCAAACCTATTCCGGAAAATGTAAACTCACCATGCTTGGAGTGTTCACTAGCAGTTTTAGTTAACGCTTGTATTGTAGCATGTAACACTGAGAATTTCTAGGGAAATCTCCCCCAGTCTCTCTGTCGCCCAGAGCCTCCTGCTACTCTCTGAGTCTCTGCCTGAGTGAGTGACTCAGGCACACTTTTAGCCTCTCGCTGGCAGAGAGGGCGACGGGAGAGTGAGAGAGCGGCCGGAACCTAAAGCAATATAGAGCCAAACAAGAGGCGGAGCGGGGTGTGGACTTTTTTTTTACAACAGAAAAGGGCAATGCCAAGTGTGACTTGTGTAAGGTTTTTACATTGTATTGTTTACTCTATTTGCACTTTCTGACTATTTTCAAAATATAATGCAATCGAAGGTATTATAGTCGTCAACTTGACATTGTTATATTTGTATTTTCGTTACATTGCTGCTTTTTTTGGTTTGACTCTCTTGACTTTTGTTCTGAAACAGTTGTAGTAGAAGTTTTTTATTTTTTTTCTACTGTTAAAGGTTTTTACAATACATCCATCCATCCATTATCTATACCGCTTATCCTCACAAGGGCGTGCTGGAGCCTATCCCAGCTATCTTCGGGCAGTAGGCGGGGGACACCCTGAATTGGTTGCCAGCCAATCGCAGGGCACACAGAGACAAACATCCGCACTCACAATCACACCTAGGGGCAATTTAGAGAGTCCAATCAACTTACCATGCATGTTTTTGGAATGTGGGAGCAAACCGGAGTACCCGGAGGAAACCCACGCAGGCATGGGGAGAACATGCAAACTCCACACAGGGAGGCCAAGGCCGGGATCGAACCCACGACCTCTGAACTGTGAGGCGGATGTGCTAACCAGTCGCCCACCGTGCCGTTTTTACAATACAATACAGTACAATTTTACATTGTATTGTTTACACTATTTGAACTACTGTAGCGTATGTTTAGTATTAAATATTAATTTAATAAATGGGCGGCGTTTGGGTTAATGCCTGCACTAACTCTCGATCGCCGCTAGGGGGCACCACGCCCGTTTTAGGTTGATTCTCTGGACAAAATGGACGAAAAAGTCCCCGTCTTTAAATATGAAGGCGCTACATTAAAAATCTGTAAATCCGATTTACCAGAGCAGTGATTGAAACTTTGACTCAAACACACACAATTCACACTAGATTTCTGTAAATGACAATGATTTATTTTCTACAGCTAGTGAAATCTAAGCGAAACACACTTCAATGTTCAGAAACAGAAATAGAAACACAATAAAGAAATCCTATGCTAAGGCAAGTCTAAATAGATGAAGAAAACGAATATCAAAGGTTTGTGAGGAAAAGGGCATTGGGACCGGAAACGTGAGTGTGCGTGCGTGCGTGTGTGTGTGTGTGTGTGGGTGTGTGGGGGTGTGTGTGTGTGTGTGTGTGTGTGCCTTGTTGTGCGTGCGTGCGCAGTGAGCTAGCGTACCAGGCTAAAACCAGCTGACTTATACCAACTTCTACTTGATTCCCAAGTTAGTTATGCACCAATCTTATGGCCCGTGGGGATTGAATTGGAAAGACCATGCGTTGGTCTCCCTTTGGCTCCGGCAGGTCACTCCAAAGGCTGGGTGCTGGCACTTCAAAAGGGCCAAATATGTGTATTCCTGGCGGAGGAGGTCAAG